>NC_081565.1:17804059-17877530 GCF_022355385.1 Mustela nigripes | reverse complement strand
TCCCAGCAACCCTCAGTTTGTTTTGTGAGATTAAGAGTCACTTATGGTTTGTCTCCCTCCCAATCCCATCTTGTTTCATTTATTCTTCTCCTACCCTAAAGATACAAACCTAGTGACCCGAAGGGGCACGTGCACCCGAATGTTTATAGCAGCAATGTCCACAATAGCCAAACTATGGAAAGAACCTAGATGTCCATCAACAGATGAATGGATCAAGAAGATGTGGTATATATACACAGTGGAATACTATGCAACCATCAAAAGAAACGAAATCTTGCCATTTGCGACAACATGGATGGAACTAGAGCGTATCATGCTTAGCGAGATCTCTCAATATCTTTTTTTTTTTAAATTAAAGATTTTATTTATTTATTTGACAGAGAGAAAGATATCACAAGTAAGCAGAGAGAGAGGGGGAAGCAGGCTCCCCGCCGAGCAGAGAGCCCGATGTGGGGCTCGATCTCAGGACCCTGAGATCATGACCTGAGCCGAAGGCAGAGGCCCAACCCACTGAGCCACCCAGGTGCCCCGATCTCTCAATATCTTAATGTGGATTATAAATATCAAAATGGTGGGGAGAGTGACCATTGTATAAAGGGCTTCCAAAGCAGTTCCCCATGCTTAGTGTACAAATGACTGCAAATTTAGTGGCTTAAAACTACAAAAAATTATTTATTTTCTCCCAATTCTGATAGGTAGAAGTCATAACACTGTGTATTCCAGGGCTATCCTTTTCTATGGATTATTGGGAAGAATCCACTCTTTGTCCAACTTCCTGCGGCTGTTGGCATTCCTTGGTGTGTGACTGCGTCACTCCTATCTTGTCCCTCATGACCATTTTTCCTCTCCTCCTGTCTCTGTCTGTTCAATCTCCTGACTCACTCTTGAAGGTTTTTTGTTCCTGGATTCAGGACCCACCTAGATAATCCAGGATAAGATTCCCCCCTCACACGGATCCTTCGTTCAGTCACAACTTGTGTGATAATCAGTGATGTTCACAGATTCTGGGGGTTAGGAGGCAGGTATACCCTATGCTCAGCCCACTATACTGTAGAAACATTTTGTGGAACTTACCTTTTGTTCATTCATGTATCACCCAACAATTATCTTTTTGAGCCATGTGACTCCTACATGTAAGGCATGGTTCTAAGCACTAAAAATACAGCAACATATAAAACTCGGACAGTATAAATGTAAAAAACAAAACTCTGCCTCTCGTCAATAAAGTGTCCTTTGAAAATACTGAAGAGTCATTAACACACTTGAAAATACATACACTATGAATACATTTATCTTTCCTTTCATTCAGTGATTCAGCTGATTTAGAAAGTATCATTTGGGGGCACCTGGGTGGCTCAGTGGATTAAGCCTCTGCCTTCAGCTCAGGTTATGATCTCAAGGTCCTGGGATTGAGCCCTGAATCTGGCTCTCTGCTCAGTGGGGAGCCTGCTTCCCCCTCCCTGTCCGCCTACCTCTCAGTCTACTTGTGATTTCTCTCTGTCAAATAAATAAAGTCTTTAAAAAAATTAGAAAAAGATAGTATTGTTTGAATTCCTCATATTTATCAGGCGGTAAGATACAGAAGTGAGTGAATAAGATAGGACTTCTGGCTCCACGAAACTTAGATCTGCTTGGGAATATAGAAGCATGAAAAGCCAAACCCAGAGTAATAGGAGAGTCTACTAGGAATATAAAGCAAGAGAAAAAAATTTACTTGAAAAATTGAGTTGTCAGGTGAGCAAAATGAAATAGTTGAAATAAAGTTCTCATGAGTGAATGACAGCTTGGATGCAGCAAAGAATAAAGTAGTAGACTAGAAAATCAGCTCAAAGAACTTCCTAGATGTTGTCAGAAATAGATTAAAAAAAAAAAAAAAAGATGGAGGGAAAAAGCAGAATGTCAGTATCCTTGTAAGAAAAGTATCAGAATGGAGCGAAAAAATGGAGAGGAGGTCACATTTGAAGAAATAACACTTGTGAATGTCCTGAAATTAAAAATAAATAAATCAAAGTAGCATTTCAGATAGAGACTTCTCAAACTGTTAAATAATATGGATTTTAAAAAATCAAAACAAGCAAGACACAGAGAAATAAACAACCAAGCATAGGGCATAAACTAAAGGCCAGAAAGAACTTGGTCTAATCCGAAGGGGAAAAAACAAAAACAAACAAACAAACAAGATGATTTACAAAGGAGTAGGATGGCAGGTCAGGTCAAAATCCCCATTCTGTGTGCAGCACTGGGTTCAAGAGAAGAGTGGAGAAACCCTTCCAAAGTGTTTTTTAAAAGCACTTGTATATCAAGTTCCAATGCAAACATGAAGTAAGCTAAGGCATATAACAATCTCAGAAGCTTCAGTGCAGAAATACTGGGTTTGAAGATACTTTTATAGGCAGCCCTATAGCAAGTAGGTAATCACTTCTCTGAAGGAAACCTAGGAATAAAATTAAGTACCTTAGAAGTTCTTGTCTTAATCAGTGATAACTCTCCCCTAAACAGTGGAGGAAAGGAAAGGCAAATACAAGGGAGTTCAGACTAAAACTCCCACGGGGAGTTCTCCCAATGAGGGGACAAGATCAAGGAAGAAGAGCATGGGGCAACATTGGTCTTGATCGGAGGAAAACCATACACAGCGAAGGCTTTAAGAATTGATGAGAAAATTAAAAACAAGACAATTGTGATTCTCCATAAACTGGTTCTGAATTTTTGAGAACATTCAAAAGAATGGATAAGTTTCAACAAAGCAGGATAAAATTTACCCACTGGACAGGAGAAAAGGTGAAATAATAAGAGAAAGAAAGCATGGCAGAGAGCACGAAGGAGTCCTGTGGGTTGGTCTCCTACCGGTCTAGGGATACATCTGGGGTCTGTGATTTCAGTTCATTGCTCAACAGCCAGAGGTTCTTAAGATTGTATTTCTTATGCCCAGATCTACCAATTTGTTTTCTTTAATAAAAAATATTTTTAAAAGGGATATAAATAGTGTACACAAAGGCATAGAAACTTGCCTATGACAATGTTTACCACAGAAAGCTGAAGGAGCAATTTCATGACAGATAAATATAATTTGAGATAAGAGTGGGAATGAGACTAAAAGAACAGCACAGTTAGAGGAACAATAGACCAATAGTGTAAACATACGTGCACTTAGCTCAAAATTCATAAATTCATAAAGCAACACCTGCAGAATTACAGGGAAAGATAAATGTGCCAGTAATTTGTAGGTCAAGATTTTAACACTTTCTTCTAATCAAGGAGACCTCTAAAAATAAGTGAAAATATTTTAAATATGGTGATAATATTATTAGTTGGTGCAAGCCAATAGATACATACAGAATCATATACCCACCAGATAATGTGCAATTTTTTTTTCAAGGACATTTAAAACATTCTCAAAAAAATTAACACATGAGAGGTCATGAAGTGCTACTGAATACTAAAAAGGGAATAAAAAGTGCAAGTCTTAAAAGGACCTCAATGAAAAACACATTTACTTTTTTAATTTAAAAAAAAATTATGATGTTAGTCACCATACAGTACTTCGTTAGTTTTTGATGCAGTGGCCATGATTCATACAAACACAGACATTTAAATGAAGACTGAAAGAGAGCTCTGTGAAGGTCTGGAGAAAAAATATTGCAGACCAAAAGAACATAGACTCTTGCATACCTAGCTGGCTGGCCGATTTCTAAAAGTCAGAAAGCGCTGCATGCTGCTGGGTATGCAGGGGGATGTGATATGAGAACCCACACTTCTGTACCACAGGGGAGCACCTGCACCAGGTTAGCTTTCCTGCACAGCAAATCTGGTGGTACTAAGTGAAATTGCAAACGTACATCTGGTTTTTAATGTCATAACATATGAAAGAAACACAAAATGAATTAAAAGAGATCAAACAAAGAAAGAAAATGGCTGATGAAATTATTAAACCAAATAGGGAAGGAAAAGCAAAGTTCTCAATAGTTGACATGCACCGCTCTCCTCCTCCTGATCCTAAAACTAGTGCACAGGGACCCAGGAATGCTGTTCTTGGGTACCTACTCCAGAGAGCCATATGCAGGTCAGTCAAGGCACATGCATAACCTACTGATTCATAATGTAGGTGTGGTAGTGGGGAAATAGAGCCAATTGAAATGCCTGCTATCAATGTTGGATGCATTAAGGAGGAGAGGGTATTTATGATGGAATAAAGTCACAGAAGAAATAGATGCATGGAGAAAAATAAGGTTAGATATTGAAAACAGAGCATTTATTGAACCAATAAAGAAATAAAATAAACAGGAAATTTATAATTGTATTTGTGTAATTGAAAAATGTATACACATATACAGTATTTTTCAAGGTTGATGATACATCTAAGGAAACATCAAATACACTAGGGTGAATGCTTTGGGAAAGAAAGAGAAGAGAGGGAAGGGAGAGGCAATGAATGGAACATAAAATATAAAGTAAAATAAAACAAGTGTGGAGCCTTGAAAGAATCAGTGATAATTACCATGAATAAAGAGTAATATTGACTCAATTAAACGCCTCATCTGAGGTTGAAAATAAAAACAATGCAGTGCAATCCAACAAAAAAAAGCTGAAAATAAAATTATATAAGTAGTATGTAAAGACAAAAGCAAGAGGCACAGACTAAAAGGAAGAAGTAGGCCAACATATTTATAGTAGTAGTATGTGTGTGTGTGTGTGTGTGTGTGTGTGTGCGCGCATGTGTGTGTAAGCACACACATTCTTCTGGTTGGTGGTGTATGGATGTTTTATATGGTTTCTAGTATATTCTTTATTTTTCACATTTCCTCCATTGAGCCTCTATTCCTTTCATAATCAGGAACAAGGGAAAAAATGACACTGAAAAACTTATGCCTACGGCATCTATATCCATTCTGGCATTTTGGTTTTTAATGTCATAACATATGAAAGAAACACAAAATGAATTAAAAGAGATCAAACAAAGAAAGAAAATGGCTGATGAAATTATTAAACCAAATAGGGAAGGAAAAGCAAAGTTCTCAATAGTTGACATGCACCGCTCTCCTCCTCCTGATCCTAAAACTAGTGCACAGGCAGACCTGACTGCATCTCAAGGCTCATTGAACTGTTCCTGGAGCATATGGGAAGCTCAACTTCTTCCTCACACTGTTTTGCTGAAAAGTTAAATAAGGGGCCTTTGGCTCTCTCCTAAATGGGCCTCATAATTGAGACTAAAGTTTAAAAGGAGTATCATTACTAAGCCTGCAAAAATGGTCATGCCAATGATGAGATGGAAAAAAACAGACATGTGGCACTTTCTAAAGAAATAATAATTTTTTTAAAGGGTAATTCCCTGAAGTCAAGTCTTAGATATTTTTAACTTCCATGAGCTATTTTAAAAAATCAGACTTTTGAACCTAAATCAGGAAATCCAGTTCAGACCCTTGCAATTATGCTGCCTTGGTCACAGAAAGATAGGCCATAGCCATCTTGGAATTCCAAGAAATTCGCAAGTTTAGAACACTTCATCCTAAGGCCTTTTAAAATCAGGGTGAAAGCAGTTCATCCCACTTCCTCTTATGGTATCCTTTGGTACAGACAAAATCCAGTAGGTCTATTCTGGGCTGAAAGCTCTAAGAACTATCTCCCAGAGATAGAATTTCCTTTGTCTCAATAACAGAGCTATCACAGTTTATGCTACTTTAAGAAAAGTTTAAAAATTTCTCATCTCTCTATAACAATTCAATTTTCTTCCTTCTCCTCCTTTCTTCTTTGTCTTCTTATTTCTTCATCCTTTTTAAAAAATCTATTTTCTTCTTCCTCCTCTTTCTCTTTTTTTTCTTTCTTTTAATCAGAAAGCTACATGCTAACTGAGTGAAATCCATTTCAAGAAGTAGTACTGGTGGCCAACCGTGGGGCGATTGCGATGCCATCATTTTCATTACTTTAACAGACATGTGTATTTATTGTCAATTATTGCCAGTAATTGGGTATACCATTTTCATAGACATGGCTAAGGTCTTGGATGAATCCTATCCCAAGATACTCATAATGTAAATGGGGTGGGGGTACTAATTGCTTAATGTGTCTCATATGGGATAGATACTATGCTAAATTCTTAAAACATTTCATAAAATATTAAGAACACCCCATGTGATACATTTAACCTAGGATACAGATGAGCAAACTGAGCCTTAGGGAATATTAATTTTACCTGTTCGAAAAGTTAGAAAAGATGGAGATAGTAACTAAATCTGGATTTTTGTCATGCCAAAACCAGTACTATTTCTACTCTTTTGTATTGCTTCTGAGAGAAGGCAGGTAGCTAAATTAAGTGACAGAACTTGGGTTTAAGAGCCAGTTATGTCGAGTATAGCTGACTTTCTACTTTAATGCATTTTTTTTTCTTTTTTAAGAAAAGGTTTTTATTTAAGAGAGAGTGAGTAGAGGGGAGGGGTGGAGGGATAGAGAGAAGCAGACTCCCTGCTGGGCAGGGAGCCGGACTCAGGGCTTCATTCCAGGACCCAGAGATCATGACCTGAGCTGAAAGGCAGATGCTTAACTGACTGAGCCACCCAGGTGCCCCAGCATTGATTTTTTTTTCTTTGTAAAATTATTTTAGCTTACCACAGAATGATATGTTATTTTTAACATCCAGACTTTGAAATTTCCCATATGTGTTTCTTTAGCTAGACACTGAATAGAGCCTGTTGTATTAACTAAGTGTGTTCCAAGAACTTAAACTTTATAAAAATAACAGATTCTTGTGAGTGTTCATGTGAGCCCATTATAAAATAATGACTGGCAATTTCTTCTCAGTGATATACAGATAATATAGCATTTTAGTTCAGTCCAAGAAACATTTACTGAGCAGCTATTATGAGAAAGTCTTTGGAGACACATTGGAGGCTAAAATTATCTCTGGTCTCAAAAGGAGGAAATACACAAAAACAGAGAATCACAATTAGTTGTGTCCCATGGCAAATTAAGAACAAGCCCAGGAAGTCTAGCCAGCACAATAGAGGGGTCCCTAACCCCTTCCTGGATCTACAGGGTGGAGAGAGCTATGAGGAGTATTCCCTATAGATGGTTATTGACTCTGAAACTTGAATAACAGAAAAAGTCAGCTCGATGGAAAGAAGAAAGCCCTTAGAGGAGGTATTATGAGCCAAAGGCCCACAGTCAAGGAACACATGGGAAATTTAGAAGGTTGTGATTCTATTGATTTATCTTAAAGCATTGAGCTCTTGTAAGAGGCTAGTGAGAGAGAAGGTTGACAATGTAAGTAGGTATTTTCTCTGTAAAAGGTCCTGTAAGGAAAATTAAGGAACAGGACTGTAATCTCTGGACTGGGGTGGGGTGGGGGCATTGTGATATGACTATAACTGGGAGCCATGTGATCAATGACTTTTTCCACTGTACAGAGGAGGAAGCTGAGTCCCAGAAAGAGAAAGTGACTTTCTGCAAGTCCTGCACCTACTTAATTGGCAGAACCAAGTCCAGAATTCAGATTCTATCATTTACTTATTCAGCAATTCAATAATAAAATGCCTATAACAAGGAGAAGGATAATCCAAGACAGAGCGCTGCCCTCATGGGTTTACCTACCCCCTTGGTATTTTCTTTTCCAGTTAATATGTAATTGATATATAATGGTAAGTTAGTTTCAGGTGTACAATGTAGTGATTCAACAATTCTATATTCTATATATTCTCAGTGCTCATCAAGATAAACGTACTCTTGGGGCGCCTGGGTGGCTCAGTGAGTTAAAGCCTCTGTCTTTGGCTCAGGTCCTGATCTTGGGGTCCTGGGATGGAGCCCCGCATTGGGCTCTCTGCTTAGCGGGAGGCCTGCTTCCTCCTCTCTCTCTCTCTGCCTGCCTCTCTGCCTACTTATGATCTCTATCTGTCAAATAAATAAATAAAATCTTTAAAAAAATTTAAAAAGAAAAGATAAATGTACTCTTAATTCCCTTTATCAATTTTACCCATCCCCCACCCACCTTCTCTCTGGCAACTACCAGCTTATTCTCTGTATTTTAGAGTGGTTTTTTGTTGTTGTTGTTATCTCTTTTTTTTATGTTTGTTTTGTTTCTTAAAATCTACATATAAGTGAAATTCCAAGGTATTTGTCTTTCTCTGACACTCTTACTTAACTTAGCTTTATGCCCCCCTAAATCCATCTATGTTGTTGCAAATGGAAATATTTTATTCCTTTTTATGGCTGAATCATTTTCAATTGTATCCTTTGTACCACATCTTCTTTACTCATTCATCTATCAGTGGACACTTGGGTTGCTTCCATATCTTGGCTATTGTAAATAATTCTGCAATAAACATAGGGGTACATAAATCTTTTCAAATTACCAGTAGGTATTTTTAAACAACTACCATTTATTTAGCTATTACTAAATACTGGAAATGGTGATGAGCCTTTAAGTCATCCCCTTAGCCTCTGATTCCCTCTAGAATGTGAATTTCTAAGAGTGAGTAACTTGTCTGTCTTGTTTTATTGAGGTGTTTCCAGAATCTAGAACACCCTCTGGAGCATAGTAGGAGCTCAGTAAATATTCCTGAGTAAAGTAAATCACTTTATTAATTGGTCCTTTCATTATTTCCATTTTCTTTTTCACTAAGATAAGGAATTCTGCTGACCTCCAGGGATCTTGGCTTTGGACATGTCTTCCCTATCCACATTCCCATCCACCCCACTCTCTTGTAGGCTGGGAAAGAGCCACAAATATCATCCCATTTTCAAAGAGCTTGATGTTTTCCCCCAAGGCTCTGACACAATCCCCAGATGTGCATGGAGCCAAATGTGTGTCCCAGCAGCCTCTTCTAAGGAGGAAGGAATGGTGGGATCCCGTGGCTGAGTTGTGCAGGTGGTACCCATTCTAACACTGGAAAAACAGGACATGGAGGGGCTGTTCCATGTTGGGACAACATGTTCCTCTGGGGGTAGATTCCCAGAGGACTCTGGAAGAAAAGCTACATGTGCATCTAAGGGTCGCTACAAGACCCCACCTCCCAAGGCTGCTGGCCTCATGTGGAGACTCAGATGTGTGCTCTGGCAAAACATGCTTCTCCACTTTAACTCTGTGCACATGCTACTATTTAAACTCTCTGTAGGTTTCATCTGGGACCCAAAGCTCCTTTTACAGGATTCCAACACACAATTGGGACCACTTGACCTCTCCTTCATCCCACCCTTCTCCCTCTGCCAATTCTCCCCACCAGTCCTCTGATTTTTCATGAAATACTATGTTTAAAATACTACAAGAGCATTTGGAATGCTACAGAGTCACAAGGTCATAAAATTATGAAGAATCTAAAAAGTCAGTGAACCCAGTATCCCACTGAATTCAGGGAAAACGATCCTTTTGAAAAGTATCTTAGAACCTGGAGAGTTGAAGTGATAAGAACAAAGTCAGTGGTTTATTTGTGAAATGCTTTGTTTTCATCTCAGTGACTAGACTAGGCACACCTAGTGCTCAGAAATTGGTCATACCGTGGTTTTCTCAGCCTCCTGGCATCTCAAATGATCAACAGGGTTGAGGATGAGGAAAGAGATAACTTCTGGTAAACCAGGATGGGAACAGCACAGTTTTTCATTTGAGCTCAGCGCTGGCTGTTGAATGAGTAATTTACAAAGTAATGGGCAAGGCTTTGTCAATAAATGGAAAACCTGACTTAAACAAAATTGCAATGGCCCCTTGATCCCCTTTTACTACATAAGATTCTGAGGCTCTTTAAGATGCCTAAAATACACAGGACACAGGAGGATTATAATCTATTGGATTATCAGAAGAATATGGCAGCATTTTGGGTTTCAATGAGGGGATGAATATAAAGTCTGTTTTGATGTTGTTATAGTTGTTTGTTCCGGTTTTCCATTTTTTTTTAAACTTTTCCCTGATTACTGATGAGATGGAGCATATTTTCCCAAATTTTAGGCCATTAGGTTTTTTTTTCTTATGAAATTGGCTATTCCCAGTCTTTGCTCATTTTATTTGACCTATTGATATTTTAGATTTTTTTAATATTATGGACATCAATCCTTTATTTATGGAATATTTTATAATATTTTTAAAACAGCTGTAGCAAGCCCATGGAAATATTATTTTCTCCAAAAGTCATGTTAGGTTGTTACTATTTTCTGTCCTTGAAGAAGATGATGAGGGATGATAAATAGCATTTTGATTGCATAGACTCATATCCTCGCAATCTCCGTGAATGAATGAGCCTGCATATATCCACTCTTTTCACTGAAGGAAGTGCCCCATTTGTGGTTCTTAGACACCTCCCTTATCTTCTTTCTTTTGGGACTGTAGGTTGCTTGTGGCCACCGCAGCACTGAGCTCGTGGGAGAAAGACAAAAGGAGCTCAGACCAGAGCCTACATTAAATTCAGTGTCTCTTAGTAGGAACCCTAGGGATGAGACAGAAAAACTGATGCGTAAGGAGACATATAACTGCCAGAGCCCTCTTCGTCATTGGATCTTATCTCTTCAGCTCTTGGTAGTAATAAACTTAGTGGGATCTCCATTTCACAAAGAGGGAAATTGAGTTTGGGAAGGGTATCTAAGTTCGCATGGCTAAAGATTAGCAGGGCCAGCATTGAAAATTCTGCTCTTCTAGTTCTCGATCCTTCCATCTGCTGTTTGAGGGCAGAGGCTGGGTTTTGATGAACTGTTGTATACTCTGCTTCTGCTAGGACATCAGGTCACTAACAGGGCCACAAAATGTATTTTATAGTGTAAATTCCTTGCCCTATCGAAACTGCATTCACTTTCCCAACCATTAAAGGGTGAGGAGATGGGGAGCAATGATAAGTAAATTATAAGTGAATTTCTCTATAATCTGATACCAGTATGATTTTATATATATATGATAAGAAATCTGGTACTGATGTGCATCAGTAATGTTATTTACACAAGAATCCCTAACTCAACACAAGCACCCATGAATTGCATTTTAATAATAATAAGAATAGTAATAATTATAATAGTTGCTTTCTCCCTTCATCATTAACTGGTACCTGTCCTAAGCCATAAAAAACTGTTCACTTCCCTCAAATACACATTTTGACATCTATATTTTGTTCTCAGAGTGAAAAGACTTCTGGGCTACTGGCAGGGCCAGTAGATTCTGAATTTTTTATTATAATCCTCCCACATACTGTTGCCCGATGACCAGCTCTCTAAGGTCTCTGCAGACCCTGGGCCCACTGACATTGCTGCACCTGAGACCCTGAATAAAGCCCAATGCTCAGCCAAAGTTTCCAGAACCCATTCCTGCCAGGTCCCATCTTTCCATGGGAAAAATCCATCCGACCATCCACCCACCCACCCACCCACCCATCCATTTTCTCTCCTTCTTTTGTCTGTGCATTTTTTTTTCGTTTTCACTTGCTTGCTTGCTTTGGAATGCCACCCTTGCATCTCATCTCGGCTTATGGAAAACCACATTAAGACTTGAATAAAATGCGGGCGCCTGGGTGGCTCAGTGGATTGAGCCGCTGCCTTTGGCTCAGGTCATGATCCCAGGGTCCTGGGATCGAGTCCCGCATCAGGCTCTCTGCTCAGCAGGGAGCCTGCTTCCCTCTCTCTCTCTCTCTCTGCCTGCCTCTCCATCTACTTGTGATTTCTCTCTGTCAAATAAATAAATAAAAATCTTTAAAAAAAAAAAAAAGACTTGAATAAAATGAAAAATTAAAGTCTTTTCCAACTACAAACCCTTTCCCTTTGCATATACCAATGGCACTCTATAATTTCTTGCAGCCAGCACACTATAGCAGCTGGTTGGGAATGTGTTACCTACCCTCCGATTCTGCAGGAGCCTTGAGGGAAGTGGCTGAGAGCCTCCTGTAAGCCTGAGCTGTGCTTGTGTTAATGGACTTGTTCCCTCCTTGGTCATGGTGAGAGTCATTGTCATGTTGCAAAACACATGCTATAGTTTCCTGCACATGAGAGATGTGGTTTCTGCTCAGGCACTAAGCCACAAGTGATGACCACAAAAAACATTTTGCCACACCTTTCTCATCACTTCAGCAGAAGAAGCACTGATCCCAAAGGGAAGACAGTCATAGAGCATGCTCTAAGTCAGCTGAGTGCTCCTTCATTGAACACATGTCGATGGAGCACCTTATTTATGCCAGACACTGTCACAAGGACGGGGATGGGAAAGTGAGGCAGGGCCCCAGTCTTGTGATGCTAACTAAGGGAACGTGGAGATAAACAATAAACCAAATAAGTGAGTGTGTTGAATGCAAGAAGTGTTATAAAGAAAAAATAAAGCAGGGCAATGGATTTAGTGATAAGATTAAATAGGGTGGTCAGAACAGGTCTTGTTGGGAAGGAGTATTTTGAGCAAAGACCTGAGGAAGTGAGGAAGTGAGTCAGGCATATATCTAGAGAATATTCCCTTGGGGCCGAGAAACAGCAAGTGCAAAGGCCCTGAGATGAAAGCAAGCGTGGCGTGTTTGAGGACAGGCAAGGAGGCCAGAAACACTGCTGTAGAGAGAGAAAAGAAAGGGTTATTGAAGTCTTGGGGATGCTGATCAAAGAGAGCTTTGTAGGTCATTTGGAGGACGGGCTTCTGCTCTGTGTAAGATGGAAAATTTAAGATGTTTTTTAAGCTAAGGAGAGATGTCATCTGATTTATGTTCTAAAAGAATCACTCAGTCTGCTCAGCTGAAAGTAGGGGGATGGATTGGCAAAAAGAAACCGGCTAGAAAGCTCCTACAGTAATCCAACAGGGGAAGGTGGCATCTTGGACCAGAAGGAGAGCTACCAAAGGGAGAGCCATGAAACGGACTCCGTACCCACTAATGGAGTAAAAGTAGGGCTGGGAAAGAAAAAACTGTCCAGAGGAGCCCAACAACAACAGTTTGGGATGGACCTTTCCTGAGAGGGGGGGAACATGCAAGAGAGATTTATTTGTGGAAACATGTACGTGGAGAGGATGAATAGTTCAGTTTTTAGCCATGGTAAGTTGGGTGTTTGTTGGACATATGAAGGTATGCATCAGACAGTTGGCTGAGTACACAAGTTTAAAGTCTGGGCAACAGGTCTAGGCTGGAGAGATAGATCTGAGATTCATCAGCAGGACTAATATCCCACCCAGCTCCCTGCCCCCTCTCCAAAACAGAGCCTAGATGAGAAAAGATCCAAAGACTGAAACCTGGATATGGCAATGTTAAGGGAGTCTGATATAGAGAAGCTGTCACAGGACTCTGGGAAGAGGTGAGGAGGAAGAACAAGAAAATTAAGGAGACGGTGGTACCCTGGAAACACAGGAAGCAAGTACCTCAGGGGAATATCATTAGAGGATAGCGCGTTAACAAGCTGGCCACAGCTTCTCATGAAGACACAGCCGGTTGCTTCGTCATTTAGGACCTTACCAGGGAGGTTCCACATGGAAACACTGCATCTTAGAATAGCCTGTCAGAGGCAGGATGGAAAACAGAGTAAGGGAGTTATGTGCTGGTATCCTAGCAGTCTTCTTTTTTCCATCGGCAGAAGTCCTCACCATGGACATTACTTCTGGGTTGTATCACCAGCCCATCTAGGGAGCCCGAGGTTCCATGGATCCCGCCAAAGCTGAGACTCCTGTGCCTCTGACCATGATGGGCCTGATAGAGGCTACGGACAAAATCAGAGCCCACCTGGGGAGAGATGAGAGCTGGACTGTGTAACCTTAAGGTTATTCTGGACCATCACCAGGGTCTTTCTGGCCAGGAAGCAAAGCAAATGGTGTTCAGCACCATGTGGAGATGGAATACATCTAAAGTGGGTTTGTCCCCATTGTGAGGGAGTAGGAAGCATATTACCGCACTGCTGTGACTTTCTCAGTTCTACCAAAACCAAACCCTCGCTCATGTTTCACACCCAGTCCATATAACAGCTCATTCACAATGCCTTCCGAAACCTTTCTTCCTCAGCCTTTCTTCCTCCCTTCTTTTTTAGTGCCCACACCGGGCAGTCAAGGACTTGATTTCAGAGTCCGGCATTTAAGGTTCCAGGTTGGGTTCTAGGAGCTACTACATAGGTGAACCTGATTAGACCATCTGTCCTACCAGTTCAATCATGAATAAGCTGGAGAAAATTCTATTTGCGTATGGTGTCACCTGAAAAGATTAAATTCGGTTATGGCATGTGAACATTATTGGTTTAATCTGTCCCCCATGTTTCCAGCACAGTGATAAGTCACTTAATGAAAATGTTGGACCTGGACAAATTTTTCCTTTTTTAAGAAAAGGGGGGAAAAAAAAAACCCCTACAAATCCTTTGCTTCAGATCCTTTTTGGAACTCAGCTAACCATAAATAAATAAATAAATGCATGAAAATAAATTACAAACCCAACTGTGCGCCTTGATCTGAACTATGTGTTTGACATTACAAACAGAGCCTCCCTCATTTAAAATGGAAATACAAAACATTGTGTGAGATTATTTTTCCCCCTGTTGAAGACAGAGCCATGGTCACAGAAATAATTTAATATATGGCATCGCATTTCCCCTGCATTTGTGCCAATGTTGATTACATGTTTCCAGAAGCTACTGTTTGCTATGGTCCTTTGGCTACCACCTGGCTGAGGAGATGAATGTCTTGTCTGCCCCAGCAGCTCTGGCCAGGAACCCTCCGCTGCTATGTATTGCAGGTGGAAAAAGCCCCTGGGTGATTTTCTGCCCTGGGGTCCATGTTCTGGAGCCCTCCAGACCCCCAGCTCAGCATCTGTAGCTTATGTGCAAGAGCCAAGAGAATGAGGAAGATGTGAACGCAGGTGACACACACCCAAAACAGATTTAATAAAAGACCTCATTCCTTTCCATGTTTTTTTGTGAAGTATTTCATGGGAATTTCCCTGGAGAGACCCCCTGGAGCCAGTGTGGGACATGGACAACCACAGGCAGTGAGCTGACCATCTTTCCAGGCTGACTCCTGGTCTACACCCAGGAAAACTTGAAAAGCAGAGTCCTCTCCTGCCCACAGGCATTCTGCACTGGTATAAGAGCAGGCACTAGAAAGCACGCTGAATACAGAAACTTGAATTCTAATTCGAATTTGCCCATCCATCCACTGCTACCTGAGCTAAATCCGATTTCCTGTGTGGGGTTCAGAATTCCTATCTATAAACTGAGGAACCTTGAATTTCTGAGCCCCCTGGTTATACTCTCGTACAATACTCTATCATTATGCTCTGTGCAGGGGAACACAGTGTTATATGGGGAAAGTGGCATTCAGTTGGGAGCCTCACACACTTGTTTTCATCTGTTGTAGTCTTTACTGCCATCTAGCTGTGTGATTTTACCCAAGCTGCCGCCTTCCTGAGACTCAGTTTCCCCAAACATAAAATGAGGAAGGGACTGAGCAACTGATTTGCTGAGCTCTGTTGGGATGTCCTGGCATCCCGTTTCTCTCTACCCTGTTGTTGCACAGGAAGACTGTAGCCTATTTGCCATGGGTCCCACACCAAAGGAGAAAGAAACCTGCGGAAATGTCCATCAGGCATTCACAGATGCTTCCTTTGAACCCCCTACCCCATTTTCTCGTTGCTAGAACTACTGCAGAGAGACAGGGTTAGCTCATGGTCCTAGCTGTACAGATAGAGAGTATAGGGCTGCCCTGAGTTGAGTCAAAACCTGCCCCTGGGGCTGTTTTTATTTTTGCTCGTCCTGGGGTAGGAGTGTGGGGTAAAGAGTGGGGGCTGGAGGTGGGTTCCAGACCCCACATTTATATTTTGATCCTTCTGTATATGAAGTGCTGTTGGTGCACATGTGTGTTTCGTGTTCCCCACCCCCAATTACGTTTTGGGTTCCAGCTCCAACTTGTTTGCTCAGGTTCCTCCTGTTACCTGGAAGAACTGTGCACCTGTTCCTGATGCTGTCCCTTCAGTAACAGGTAACCAGGATCATACTATTACCACGACTACAACAATGATTAAAAAGAAGAAAGAAAGAAAAAGAAAAAACAGCTATCACTTATTTAGTAATCATCATGAACAAAATAAAATTGCCTGATTTACTCCACATCTCATTTATTTCTCACAACTATTGTATGGAGAGGTTTTCTTTCTTTTGTTTTGTTTTGTTTTTTTTTTTAGATTTTATTTATTTATTTGACAGATTATTTATTTGTAGAGAGGCAGGCAGAGGGAGAGGGGGAAGCAGCTCCCACCCCCGCAGCTGAGAGCCCTATGTGGGGCTCGATCCCAGGACCCTGAGATCGTGACCTGAGCCAAAGTCAGAGGGTTAACTCACTGAGCCACCCAGGCGCCGGAGAGGTTTTATTTCTTCTACATTACAGAGACGGAGAACAAGGGAGGCAAAGCGATCATGTAACTTTCAGTGACTGAGGACAAACTTACAGTCTGATGTGTCTGAGTTATCTCTCTTGCTCTGAAGCCCACAGCCCTTGTGCTGCTGCTTACTCATGGAGATGGACCTTGCTCTCAGGATCCCCTAAGGTTAGATTTCATGGCTAGATTTCTCTCTCTCTCAGCTTGCCTGGTGCCTGGTAGGTGCTCAAGAGACAGTGGAGGGTCCTGGGTAGCTCCGTGGGTTAAGCCTCTGCTTTCGGCACAGATCATGATCTCAGGGTCCTGGGATCAAGCCCCACATCAGCCTCTTTGCTCAGCAGGGAGCCTGCTTCCCCTTCTCTCTCTGCCTACTTGTGATCACTGTTCGTCAAATAAATAAATAAAATCTTAAAAAAAAGTGGATTCTGGTCTCATTGAATCATATCAGATGGAAGGAGAAGATGTTAAAAATCTTCTCAAGGTCACCCAGTTAATATAAATGGCAGAGCTGAGATTCAAACAGAATTCCATAAGACGATAAATTACTTGAGGCTTCATATTCCCAAAGAGTGCCTGTACCAACCTCAAGCTTTTTTCTTCTTTAACCTTTTGGCAGAGTGGGGAGGGGGGAGCATCAGGTTGTAATGAGGGTGTGACAGTCTGGGATCAGCAAGTAAGAGCAACCTGGATCTGTAGGTTTCTGATGGCTTCTATCCTTGTGTTTTGTTAGCAAAATTGGAAGGAATGGAGTGCAAGGTGGTAGAATTGTTGCTGGCACAGAATTCATTTAGCTTCTACTTGAAAGTCATCTCTCTTTTAAATACATATTGATTAGAGGCCAAATACCTCAGTTCTATTCTTAGCCCAGCACTTTCATTACAGTGGATTCTTAGTTAAGCCTGATGGTTCAGTTCTCTGCCATCCTCTACCCCAATGCTCTTTTTAACTTCTACATCAGACAAACATAGTGGAATGGCTTTCTTGAAAAAAAAAAAAAATTAAAAATGATCCTCAAGCAGAATGTATCACTGTCATGTTGAAATTACAACCTTAACCCACAGAGCCCTTTCCTGTA
This sequence comes from Mustela nigripes, assembly GCF_022355385.1. Classification (NCBI taxonomy): domain Eukaryota; kingdom Metazoa; phylum Chordata; class Mammalia; order Carnivora; family Mustelidae; genus Mustela; species Mustela nigripes. The sequence goes on along the minus strand of NC_081565.1, from coordinate 17,860,184 downwards.
TTGGGTTGATTTTCAAAGCCAAACTCTGAAGATACAGTTGTATAATATTTACAGTTATGTGATAATATTAACAATCATAATGGCAAGAATCATCTTTTGGCATCTGCTGTGCGATGTTAAAACGGGTATATACATTATTTCATTCAATCTTATCAACTTTTTGTTCAGAAAGCACTATTACTACTCCTAGTTTACAGAATGGGAGTTTAGAGAAGTTAAGGAATTTGCCCAAGGTCATGCAACTAGTGATTGAAAGAGTCTGGAAACTGTCTGGCACTGGAGGCTGAGTTCTTAATTATTAACATCAACTGATTCTCTTAGTGAAGAAACATGCTGGTTCTAGAGTCAGAGATTTGGGGCTCAGAAGGGGCTGCCCCATGGGGAGACACCCATCATCTTAGTGGAATAGCAAGTGTGTATGTGGCTGCCTTTGATTTGTTTTTAATAGGTTAAAATTTAAGTGACTTTGCTAGGTGTCATAGAACTTTACAGCAGAGAACAGACCACAGTGGCCACCAGCAACAGATATTAATGCCTGTTTCACTTCAACATCACTTCATAGTTACTCTGCAAAGTTCGTGAAGTGCCATAATATATTGTGAGTTACCTTATTCAAATGAGGAGCTTTTAGCACAGACAGAGATGAAGGGTTTTGCCTCAGGCCACAGAGTTAAAAATGACAGAGCCAAGAACCAGACCTTTGTCTTTATGTTCTAGGTAGTGGGCTCTTTTTTACAGGTAAGGAAAGAGTTGAAGGGATTGATTGATTTATATAGAGAGCAGGGGAGGGGAGAGAGGGCAGGAGAGAGAGAATCCTAAGCAGGCTCCATATCCAGCACGGAGCCCAGAGCCCAGTGCAGTCTTACTACCTTGATACCATGACCGCAGCCAAAATCGAGGGTTGGATGCTTAACCAACCAAGCCATCCAGGCACCCCGAGTTTGATGGATTTTTAAGTGTCTTGGCCAGAATCAGTCATTTGGTAGCAGAGTCAGTGCTATTGCTAGAGACACCAAGTAAAAATGAGAGTTTGGGGTAGGTTATGAGGAATATTGTAACATCCTTAAGTCCTCCTGAGAATTGAGTGCTATCGTATACACTAAACCACAATCTATTATGTGCACCAAACCACTATCAGCAAAGATCTAGATTACAAAACTGGCTTTCCAGGACTGATACTATATGGCTCCTCCCAAACATAGGGAAAGGATCCAGGATTTTCCTTTCTCCTTAATACTCAGAAATGAGATCCTAGAAGATTTGAAAGTCCAGATGTAATCTTGCACAGTTTTCTTTTCAGGATTCTGCGATCTGTCCCGGAATCCCTTCAGGATGATAAGGCTGCATTGCAAGTGTGAATTCAAACAATGGGAACTACTCTGTCTGAGTATATCTACCAAAATTTTCATCCCAAATGGAATCCAGATCACAGGGGAAGAAGGCTGAAATGCAGTGTTATTTACATCACAAATGATTATTTTTTTCTTTCTGTTTTATAAATTTCTCTCTAGAATGAAACAGTCAAGTTGTAGAAATAGAAGAGTTCAGTTTCTTAGTGACGTCCATTGGTAGGCTGGAACACAATGAAGACAGAGCCCTGGGCTTTCTCATGGAAGCTCCTTTGAGATGTCAGTTCCAGGCTTGTTTGTAACTTAGATTTTGTGTGCGTATATGTTTTTTATTCTATCCTGGTGATTTTTTCCAGACTGAATCCACTATTGTGGTTTTTGTAAAAAAGAGGATAGCTAGAATAAAATGCCATGGTGCATATAGTTTGCTATTCTGCATGGAGAGTTGGAAAGTGAAGGGGGACTTAAAATAGCATGGGGCTACTCCATCCAAGCAGAGGTTCAGGGAAGGAGTAGGGAGGCCCTACCTGTGTACAGGGGCCAGGCCAGTCAAGGTACCACAGCTTAGTTACTTTCTCTGTCTCACAGTCTGACTTCTTGATGCCCCTCAATTATGAGAGGCATGGTTCTGCCTCAGGACCTTTGCACTGGCTGCTGTCTACACTTGAAATTCTGTTCTTCTAAACTGACTCCCACACTTTCTTCAGCTTGCATTCAAAGGTCATTTTTCATTTTCTCAAAGAAACTCACTCTAACCATCCTATTTTAAAATGCAACATGCATCCTTCCTTAAAATTGCCTTATTTTCCTCCATTGTAGTTACAACTTTCCAACATATATATTTATGTGAACTGGTTAAGTAAATAAATAAAATACATTTATGTATTTAATATACTTAAATACAATTAGAAATAACTTTAAAACATACAGAAACACGTTTTAGAAGGTGCGTGCTGAGAGAAATATGTGTTCCATCTACCTTGTTTGCCGCTGAACTGAAGCACACACAGTGGGTTTGAGGCAGGATGTAGGCACTCGGTTTCTTTGTTAAAGAAGTGATTGTTTATTTCACACGGCCTCTTTCAATTACCTTTGAGTATGTTTAGAAAACCTGTCAATAAGCTTTAAAATTGTCTTGGTTCAAAAGTCTCCAATTTTGGGACGCCTGGGTGGCTCAGGGGGTTAAGCTTCTGCCTTTGGCTCAGGTCATGATCTCAGGGTCCTGGGATCAAGCCCTGCATCTGGCTCTCTGCTTAGCAGGGAGCCTGCTTCCTCCTCTTTCTCTGCCTGCTTCTCTGCCTACTTGTGATCTCTGTCTGTCAAATAAATAAATAAAATCTTAAAAAAAAAAAAAAAAGGCTCCACAAACCATAAGTGACTCTTAATCTCACAAAACAAACTGAGGGTTGCTGGGGGGAGGGGGTTTGGGAGAAGGGGGTGGTATTATGGACATTGGGGAGGGTATGTGTTTTGGTGAGTGCTGTGAAGTGTGTAAACCTGGTGATTCACAGACCTGTACCCCTGGGGATAAAAATATATGTTTATAAAAAATAAAAAATTATATTAAAAAAAAAGGCTCCAATTTTGAAAGCATGCTCAGGGGATGTGACTCTACCTGCCCCCAAGTCATTTTAATTTTTTTAAATTATTATTATTACTTCAATTCCAGTATAGTTAACATACAAGGTTATGTTAGTTTCAGGTCTACAGTGTAGTGATTTAGCATTTCCATACATCACCTGGTGCTCATCACCAGTGCCCTCCTCCATCATATTTCCACCATCCCCCACCTGCCTCCCCTCTGGTGATCATCAGTTTGTTCTCTGTAATTAAGAGTCTGTTTCTCGGTTTGTCTCTTTTTCCTTTGTCATTTGTTTCTTAAATTCCATATATGAGTGAAAGCATATGGTATTTTTCTTTCTCTGACTGACTTATTTTGCGCAGTGTAATACACTCTAGCTCCATCCATTTTATTTCAAATGCCAAGATTTCATTCTTGTTGATGGCTGAATAATATGTATTTATTAATATCGATCTACCTATGTATATGTATATACATACACACACCACATCTTTATCCACTCATTTATTTTTTTTCCACTCATTTATTGATGGACACTGGTCTTTTCCTATAATTTGGCTCTTATAGACAATTTGGCTATATATATATGTATATATATATATATATATACACACACACATACATATATGTATATGTGTGTATACACACACACACATATATATATATGAGATGCATGTCTAAGTCATTTTAGGTTTTTTAAGGATTTTATATTATTTAGGGAAAGCATAAGTGGAGGGCAGAGGGAGAGAATCAGGTAGACTCTGCACAGAGCACAGAGCCTGATGCGGGACTTGATGTCACGACCCGTGAGATCATGACTTGAGCTGAAGCCAAGAGTTGGATGGTCAACTCACTGAGCCACTCTGGTGTCCCCAAGTCATTTTAGTTTTACAGATAATATAATTTGTCAAACCAACCAAAACGTGTATTACAAATAAAATGAATGGGTATTAAACTGATGTTACATGACCTTTAAGCGGAAAGGGAGAAGAGATGGAGGTATTTTGCCTATATTATCTACTAAGGCATTGTTGGCCACCATTTTACAAAGGAAAACCATGAGGTTTGGAAAAATTAAGGGCCTTATGCAGGTTATACAGATAGTTAAAAGAAGAGGCATGATTCTGATGTGGTTAACTACAACATGCACCATCTTCAAACTGTAAGTTCTGTAGAGATGATCGTTATAGATGACTTGTGTGTTGGACACTGTGGGATGCCACCCAGATAACCATCAGGAGGACCAAAGGACTTGTCGGCCCCAGTGTTGGGACTGCTGATCACTGTCAGCTCTCTAGATACCAGAAGTTTTCCACGATGGGGGCACTCCTCGGCCAAGTGTGCAAGATCAGGACATATCCAAGGACTCCTCATCATGGAGTTCAAAGGCCTGGCCCCTTGCCTCATGAGGAACAACTTGGCAGGGCCACCCAGCTCCAGGGCTCCCTGTGGGGTTCAGCGGAGGCCTCTGTTATGACTGCGTCATCTCTCAGTTCCTGCCTCTGCCTCCTTGTAGCACCTTCACTCCGCCACAAGTGTATCTCCCAAAAGTGCCTCCTGATAAACTTCTGACGTGCAAATCTCTGCCCCAGAGTCTGGTTCCAGGGAACCTGCTCAGAGTCAGTTTATTGGATAGTGTCATTGGGATGAAAATAATTACAATAAGGGCACCAGGAGCCTACTCCTTAAATCTGATCTCACACAGCAGGAAGACTCCAGAACCCACAGTTCCACAAAGGTCGAGACATTCACTCTCTCTTAACTTCCAGAAGCAGCTTGGGAGAAATGACGGTGATGTATAATTTCACTCTTGTAGGATCATCTGTTTCCTCCATTAGCTTAGTCTGAGATGCGGAACGATTTGATAGTCATCCCAGCCAGTAAGAAACTGCCCCCATAAAGTCCTCTGTACAGTAAGTGAGGTCCACTATGTGCAGGGTGTTATGCTCGTCACACTTGAACAAGCCAAAGATGCATAAAATTACCCCCCAAAACTCTTCTAGTCAATGAGTAAGACCTTTTCTGTGCCAGATGTTTGTGCATGGCACTCAGAAAGAATCAAAGATGCATGAATTTAATTCTTGCCCTCAAATAACTCTGGGTTTAAAAAGTGGTTTTCTAACTCATATGCATTGGAATCCCCCCTAGAACATGATGAAAACATCCATGATTGGTCTTGGAATGGCACCTAGCAGTTAGTTATTCCTAATTAATTTTTTTTAAAGATTTTATTTATTTATTTGACAGAGAGAAATTACAAGTACACTGAGAGGCAGGCAGAGAGAGAGAGAAGGAAGCAGGCTCCCTGCTGAGCAGAGAGCCCGATGCGGGACTCGATCCCAGGACCCTGAGATCATGACCTGAGCCGAAGGCAGCGGCTTAACCCACTGAGCCACCCAGGCGCCCCTCCTAATTAATTTTTATGTTCTAGTCCAAGTGGTTGTCCCTGAACCACTTACACGGAAAATCACATCCTGTAGGTGACATAAAATATGTATTGCTTGATGTATTCTGAGTACAAGTACTGTTGTAGGCTCTGTGGCAGAGGCATATACTCTACTAGGGACAGATAATATTCCAATTAACTTATATATATACAGTTACAGAGAAACCGTTACATGTCACATACTATGATAGGCTCTGTGACAGCACATGGGTGAAACTGTTCATGGTTCCTCTTCTCAAAAAGCTTCTTCATTGGAGCTAGATAGCAGATTTTAGTATCTGTCGTTATTTACTTACCTATTTATTTCATCATTTAATTCATCTCTCCATCCAGTAAATGTTTACTGAACACCTACTACGTGAAAGGAGCCCTCAGTATGACAAATAAAGAAATATGTGATAAGGACCTACCCAGAAGTATCAATATCCTTCCATGGAAAGGCTGACAGTTTAGGTTTCATATAATTGTCAGTATTTAAGGTCCAGTTAATTAAAATGCTTCCTGTGACAATGAACAGGCAATCATCTTGAGGCAGTGATCACCTTGAAATAATGGTTCTTGTAACCATATTAGGGCTATCCTAATTCCCATTGTTCACACACTGGGGGGAGGAGGGAGAGTAGTAAGAGATCCCTCTGGTTTGCCTGACTCAAATGAGCCATTTTTGAATTTGGAGAATTTCATAATCTTCAGTCTCACTGGCCTGTGCTAGCAGATTTCTGGATTTCTAGGAAAATCTCTGGTATGTGTCATGGTGAGGAAATGCTCAAACCAGGAAAAGGGGTAAATGAAGAATCCTGATCATTTAGAAAGAATTCACCAAGAAGCAGAGGTCTGTGCGGTCTAACTAGAGAACTCGCACTATGCAGTAGCAGGAAATACCAGCTCCATGACAGGTAGGGCTGTGCTCTCCCCTCCCCTGCCCAAGGCAGGCAGCAGGAATCCGTTCTAGCTCTCTTTCCCAAAGACGCAGAGAGTAGCCACAGAACCCTTCTAAAATCACAGGCTCCAGACATCCACTCCCAGGGAATTATAATTGGCATAAAGGATGTTATCTGGTTTCCATTCCTAGTGCAGTGGCTTGAATTTGAGAGTGTGGAGATTTGGGATTTGAGTCCAGTTCTCGCAGGTTCTCTGGCCGTCGGTTTACTAGTCTTTCTAGTGGAATACTAGTCTTAGTTATGCATCTGGGTGTTTGGGAAAAATCAAAGGTGAAAAAATACAGGAATCAGCATTGAGAAAAGAAAGTCCAAACTGCTCATAAATAATGGGGCTCTACTTGACATGCCTTACTTGACCCTGCGCTCTCTCCTCCTGATGTCTCTGCCTTCTAGCAATCTAGTTTTGGGGCCATTTTGAACTTCAGTTATTTTCCTGCATGACCTTTAACTCCGTTACTTATATCTTATGTTAAATGCTGTTCCCTCTCCCTGAGCATACTTCTTCCTCCTCTCCTTACCACGCTCTCTATCCCAGACTACTTGAATGCATGATTTTTCACTATCACTCGAGTATATGATTTATGCCAACTCACTCTTTAGCTGTATTGGTCCTTCCTCTGGGAGTTTTTCTTTGATGACATCAGTTTTGAGTTAGACTCTGTTCCTGCAGAGCCCCCATTATTGCCTTTATCTTGGCTCCTACCTTCAACTTCTTTGTGTGCAAAGACTGTACCTCTTGACCTCTATTCTTTCTATAGTGCTTTGCATGGCATCAGCACATAGTAGGTGTTCAAAAATACTTTTGGTGAACATAGCAGCAAGCATTTATTACTGATAATGATGAGCCTGAGGATCGTATTTCCCTTATTTTATACCAGTCTCTTTTAAACTATTTTTTTGCCTTATTCTGTATTTTATGTAATCTGTATTTATTTAATAAAAGTACTTGGTTATTAATTAGGTAATAAAGTAGAGAATAATTTAACAGAGACTCATAAAGAACCAGAGAGGTTTGATTATATGTTTATCCCACTTACATTTACTGAGCGCCTTCTATGTGATGGAAAAAGGGAGAAATTAAGAAGCAAATGGCACCGTCTCTTTCATCAGAGAAATGAGGCTAGCAATCGAGTTGGACATCGAGTAACTGACTGAAATGGATGATGAAATTCTGACCATGAAGTGGATGCTAATCATGTGTTCATATTAACTGAATACCTGCTATATTCCACACACTGTTCCAGGCAGTAGGACATACAGGTGAGCAAAACGAAGCCCTGTCCTCAGGAAGCTTCTGTTACAGAGCTGTGAGTCGGTGGCATGTGGGGGGGTCAGAAGCATGTGGGAGCAAACCCCTCATTCTGCCTGGGAGGAGAGTTCAGAGAGGGCGCCTCTACGAAGGTGACATTTTTTGGCCAGTCCGAGTGGAGTGAAACAGTACCAACTCCTAAGGATGAAAGAATCCTCATTTAACTATGGAACATTAAGGTAAGGCCTGATAGATGGGATTGGAGGAGCCGAGCTCTTGGCATGAAGTAGATGCTTGATAAATGTGTCATTCCAGATAAATAACCCCATTCCAAAAATGAGTAGAAAGTGGTCCTTGCCACAAGGGTCACGCATTCTAGCAGGGACAAGGATGAGGTACAAGACGGAAATGAGAGGGGAGGCTGACCGAAGACAGTGCTGAAGTTCTGGAAGTCACACGTTCATTCCTCTCCTCCCACCATTGTCCCTAACACCCACTGGTCCTCTGTTTTCTTCTCTGAAAACGAATATTCTTCTTGGGAGTTCTAAGCTCTCTGGTGTTCCTGTTTGCTTTGCCGGGTGCTCCACCTTGGCCTCCTCCCAAATGTCTCCTGCAAATGTTTATTTTTATAAATGTTGCATATACAAGGCAGGAGATAGGGAAAGGGGTGAGCCAGAGTCATTTACGAAAGCACTTTGGCGCCATGCTCTGGAAATCATTTCCGCAGGAGGCTGCCCTGGACAGAATGCACTTATCCTCAGCCCTCCTATCCCTCCTTCCAAGCAGAAGCCATTGCAATTTTTATTTACAGTCAGAAGCTTTGTGGAGTTCTAAGCCAACAGGCTTCTTTCCTGAAAAGCCTGTGGTGGCCTCCAGCTTTCCCTCCTCACCTCAGACAAGAATGTTTTTCCCCTTGATCCAAACAAATAACGAGATACCTATCTGGGTCAGAAGGAGAACTGGGGACCTGATTTACCCCCATCGGTGGATGCTTAATGGGTGCCCCCTTTCCAGGCCCCACACCTAGGATCCTGAAAGGGCAGGAAGGGACTACATTTTACTGAGGACATGCCACCCGTCACCAACCTCAGCACACATGACTTCATAAAATCGCTGTGAAATTGACCTTCCTATCCCACTTTATAGATCTGGGCAGAAGGAAGAACAGAGGGAGGGATGTGAGATTTGAGGGTCTGAAACTTGAATGATGTCCCACAGCTGGTGAAAGACTCTCTACCCATTTTCCCTCCCATCATCTCCATCAAGCTTCTGCCTCCTCCTCCACCAAAAAGTGTTCTCAGCTAGGTCGTCACTGACAGCCACATGACTAAACCTGAGAGTTTCGGTCCTCATTTTGGCTGACCTGTGAGAAACATGCAGTTCACTTCTTCACCACCTCCTCATGAAACACTTCCTTCACTTGGCTTCCGAGACTTCGTACACACTCCTGGTTTTGCTGGGTCCTCGCTGCCCAGTCTTCTTTCTCAGGTTCTTAGCCAGCTTTTGCTCCTCAACCTGATGTCTTGATATTGAACTAGGTCAGAGCTCAGTCCTTGGGCCATTCATTTTCTCTGTTGACATCTATCCCCTGGGTGATGCCATTCCCTGTCACTGCTTCAGATATGATTGGCACAGCAATGGCTCCTTGTGCCCTCCACCGTGGACCGCTTCTCTGAACTTCAGATTGGTCTGTACCATGGGGTGCTTGACTCCTCTTCTTGGAAGTCTCAAACTTATCATTTGTAAAATCAACTTTTATCTCTTCCCATGAAACACGCCCCTGTGGGAGACTCCCCCGTCTCTGTTCCCAGCAGCTCCATCTTTCCCGTTGCTCAGAACAATGACAACAAATAAAATCCCCTTCCCTCATACTCCGTACTGAGCTGGACAAGATGTATGGTGTGAGTTGCCTTCCAAATACATCCTGGGGCCAGCTAGTGTTTGCCATGCCTATGGTTACCAGCCTGTACAAGCCTCCACCTTCTCCCACTCATATAACTGGTGGTTTTCCTTCCTTTGTGTTTGTGCTATAAGCCTGGTCTCAACAGTGGCCGGTGTGGTCCCGGTAAACCTCTCAGTTCTCCCCAAAGGCTTTTTGTCTCACTTGGAGGAAAAGCCAATATTTTTAAAATAACTGACAGAGTCTGATTCTCTCTGGCCTCACGTTCCTTTTCTGAATCCTTCACCTATCCATCCTACCCACCCCCTTTACATTCTGTTCCAGCCCCATGAGGCTTTTTGCCTTTCTCCCTGCCTGGGATTCTGCCCCATAGCATCTACACAGCTGGTTTCCCCAACTCCTCCAGCTCTTCATCTGAATGGGACTTTCTCAGGGAGGAACTCACGGTCTATGTAAAATTGCATCCCCACCGCAGCATTTGCCTTCTGCCTATCTTATTCCATTCTTCTCCTTATGACTTGCCCCCATCATATAATCTGTATGTTTCATCGGTTTATTTTCTCTCTCTCTCTCCTCACAAACTAGAAATTAAGTTCCTGAAGGGTAAGGCTTCATTCTAGTTTTCCCGTTGCTACATATTAGAGACGTGTGTTTGTGTATTGGAGCTTCAGTTACTATTTGTTAAGTAAATATACACATAAAGGAAAGGGAGGTATCAGTCAGGTTTAGTATAGGCAAGGAAGGCTTCATGGAGGAGGAGAGAAAAATTTTGTTGAGTATTTACCGTGTGCCAGGCAGGCACTAAGTTAAACATATTATATCCATTATCTCATTAAATCCTCCTGATAACCCTTTGAAGTAGATATTATTGTTATTTCTATTGTCCTGATTAGAAAACTATAGTGTCAAAGGCTAATTCAAGTCTTCTCAAGATAATTGGAATGCTTTGTAGGAGAAACCCATGAGGCAGCTCTTTTTCTCTCTGGTCACCAACCGTGGGATACAGTTTTAGAAATCTCCATAGGAATGGAACTCTTCTGCTTGCATTAAAGAAAGAAATCAAAGGAAATCACATTTAAAAAAGAACTAAGTGTTCATTCACACATTCGTTTATTTTTTCAGAAACTATTATGATTTAACTCTCATAACAATTCTAGTATAGTATAGGCTGTATCCATAGGGCAGAAAAATGAATGGCGCATTCCCTGCCCTCAATGAGCCCACAGTCTAGCAAAGCTGACATTGATACGAAGTTATAAGCATCTTAAAATCTTTGTGCTTTAGGAGCACAGAGAAGAGAGCAATTGATTTCTTCAGGATGGAATCAGACAGGGAAGGGCTCAGAGAGATGACATTTAAACTTGACCCTACAGGTTGGGGAAGTTCCAGCCATAGCTGTAGTAGGAGCAAAGGATGGAGCCATGGCCCCCCATGTGGACCTACTCAGAGGGAAGAGTTTAACAGAGGAGAGAAGGATAGATCTGGTACTTTGCCCTAAAGGCAATAGGAAGCCATGGCCTGATTTAACCTGTGAAGTAGCCTGGTCAGATCCGTTCTTTGCTGAGGTGGCTCTGACTCCTATTATGGAGCATGGATGGCAAGAGATTAAAAAAAAGGGGGAGGCGACAGGATGCTGAGATGGGGGACCTTGCAAAGTCCAAGAAGAGATGATGTGGTCGGTGTGGTGGCAGGCGAAGTGGGGTGATGGGTCACGATGTAGGTTCACATACTTAGAGGTGACAGTCAATTGCACTTTGGAGGCTGACCTTGAACTCACCTAGGGAGCTTTAAGCAATTCTGTTCCTTAGAATTGTGCTACTCTGTAGCTCACACCAAATGAGTCAGAATTTCTGGGGTTGGGGCAGGGTGTAAATAGTTTGTAACTAGTTGTAGTCAGATGATTCTGTTTTGTAGTCAAGTTTGAGAACCATTGGTTTATGAATTCTAGGTCTGGATGACTCACTGGATGTCACCAGGAAGGAAGAAGGGAGACTGGGGAAGATAAGATCTTCCAGCCCACATGACTTGGGGGAAAGGCTATTGTTTCAATATCTTTTCTAAAGAATCAGTCCAGCCACAGGGGGTACTTGATGAGTAGCCTTGGGAAAATGGCATACTTCCCAGCTGCAAAAAATGGGAAATTTACCTTATGAAATTATCGTAAGGTTTAAGTGAGGTAATGCATTTAAAATGCACGTGGTACCAGGAAAATGGTGGGAGCTCACAATTTTTATTTTATTACTTATTTAATTCTGTTACACAGAAATGAGTCTACCAGAAAAGGAACAGTCTTCAGCGGAGGAATGCATATTTGGTTCTCGACATATTGTGTTTATAGAGTATCTGTGGGCTACCTAGTAGTCATTTGGAAATAATACTTTAGTGTTCAGAGCCATAGGGGCATAAATTTGGTACTGTGGGGCGTGACTACTACTCAAGCCGCACAAAGATCCCATCACTCAGAGGGAAGATGTCCTGAAGGATGTGGGGGCAGACTAGTATATTGGGTAGAAGCAAATCACATAAGCCTCAGTTTCCATGTTGGCAAAGTAATAGCACGTTTCAGGGTACTTCTGAGAGAATTAAATACGATGCGGATAAAGCACATTAAACATGTGGACTAGTCGAGGCATCTGAATACAGAAAGCCAGAAGAGAAAACAAGAGAGAATTTTCAGAAGACCAGCTTGTCACGGAATAAAAGAGTTCCTTTCAAGTTGGAGGGAAGGAGCAATTGTGTCAAATACATAAAATAAATCATTTTGGGCCACAGTGTTCTCATCAGTATAATGAGCCCTTGGATAAAAGGATATTTACGTAAGTGTTAATTTATTGTCCTCCTTTGAATATGAGCTTCCTAGCATTGAAAACAAAGAGAACGCAATCAGTTACAAGGTTCAAATGCTACTTTTCAGGAGGAAACAGTTATTTGCTGGCTGATGGACTGAAAGCAATTTCTTTCTTGGGTCCTCAACATTGGAGGATTAACATGGGCTTTAATGGGAGGTGTCCTCTTCGAGATCTCTAAAATGCTCTTTACAGAATGTGTTTTATGAGGTTCCTTCCCATAAAGTGTCTGTGTTTACATTACTCATAAACGCATACTTACTAGGGACCAGATGATCATAATAGTGTCTAATATTACCATAATAATGAAATCAGCCCACCATTTAGCGAGCATTTATTATGTGTCAAGCACTGTGCAAAGTACTTTATTTACAGTGTTTTTAATGCAGCCCCAGAAGAAGCAAGAGGGCAAGCATTATTAACATGTTTCCCACGTGGAAGATTTGAGGTTGCAAGAAGCTGAGTGACCACTCAAGGTCAAACCAACAATAGGTCTAGGGTTTAAAACCAATTCAACCTGCCTCCAAGGTCTGTGCTTTTTTTAAATTTTTTTTTAAAGATTTTATTTGTTTATTTGACAGAGAGAGATCACAAGTAGATGGAGAGGCAGGTAGAGAGAGAGAGAGAGGGAAGCAGGCTCCCTGCTGAGCAGAGAGCCCGATGCGGGGCTCGATCTCAGGACCCTGAGATCATGACCTGAGCCGAAGGCAACGGCTTAACCCACTGAGCCACCCAAGCGCCCCCAAGGTCTGTGCTTTTAAAAGCTACTCCGTTCCAGGGTTTAACCTACTGTTTTGTAAACACGGTTCCCAGTATGATGGGCTGAAGCAGAAATCAGCTGATTTTTATCAAGGAGGGAGAAGAGGTCCAGAAAGGTGAAATGAATGTCCGAGGGTCCCCCGAGTTTTTGGATGGAGGTACCATATGCTCAGCCTCCCCCAGGTAACGGTGTATTATGTTCTGTCCTGTCGGATGTAATGCTGGCTGACGTGAACAGAGAAGAGAAGTTCTTACGTTCATTCCCTCTATGGGCAGAGGATATTTTTAGAAAGTGTCGGATCGGTTTAGTTATAATTCTTGACCCCTAAGTGATCAAAATGAATATTGCAATCTACGTGTTCTTTGTGTGCAAATCGCTGATTTCTCTTTTAAGGGGTGTCAGTGGCAAGTGGGGGGAGACTGTGAGCAAAGGAGAGTCTGCCCAGATGATCTGGGTAAGTGACACGCAGCCAGGGTATACCCTCTCTGGGCAAGCTTTGTCAACCCATCTACTGGCTCTTAAATTTACATTCTCTGTCCCTCCTCAGGGACAAAGGAAACCCCTCCTGCGCTTCAGACTGTAGAGCCCTGCAAATACTCTGCCCTCATCAATCTCCATTCAAATACCAGTAAAATGACCCCTCAGACAAAGGCACTGAGTTAATAAATCAACATCCTTTTAAAGAATTTTCTTGTAATGGACACAGAGAATCAGAAGGGCTACCTTAGCCAAAGAGGCAGTGGGGTAATGGAGTGTATCATCCAGACCCTCGGGACCTGCCCACAGTCCTGGTTTCAAATCTGCACAGAGCTGTGTACTTCCTATGTGACCTAGAGCCCAGTCCCTTATCTTCGGAGAGTCTGCTTTCTCATTTTTGGATAAAGGGCAGGTTAACTGCCCTATTTCCTATGATGGTTGGGAATGCTGTTCCCAGGAAGATTGTGTGTTTGCATGCTGGCAGGGGGGGGGGGCATATACAAACACTACTAGGTTCCCTCCTCCCCATAATTTGACTGGGACAGAGAACTAGGAATTAGTTCAGCAACATCCCTGTTTTCTCTGGAATCTGTCTGTCCTCTGAGAACACGGTCTGTGGTTTACCCTCTGCCATACATTGGACATGCCTGAGAGGTCTGGGGACACCCAGGGCTGTTATGACCGGGTAGACAGCTCTGGCTAATTCTGGAAGACACTACTACACCATCTCAAACAGCTCTTCCAGTAAGAAAGTCAACCCTTTCCCATCTATCTGCCCTACTCCTTCGTGTAACGTGGTTATTAAATGCCTTCAGAACTTGAGAGACTTCCTAAAACCCCATCAAGGTGTAAATGAAATCATGTGACTCACGTGATGGGCCAGGTGCTCTCGGTTCTGCTCAGGAAGTACGTGGACTTTCCACTGTGGACTTTATGAGGCCTAAGAGCCCATGTTCTAATTGACAGCCTCTTATTATTATTATTATTATTATTATTATTATTATTAAAGATTTTATTCATTTAGGCAGAGAGGAGGCAGAGAGAGAGGGGATGCGAGCAGAGAACCCGATGCGGGGCTCCATCCCAGGACCCTGGGATCATGACCTGAGCCAAAGGCAGAGGCTTTAACCCACTGAGCCACCCAGGCGCCCCCCTCTTACTCATTATTAATAATCAAATATTAGTTATTGAAGAGCAAAGTTCTGTGTTTGGGGCTGTGTATAATGCGGTAATGAAAACATGAATCTCATTCCCCTGGGGATTTACCACGAGGTAAAGAAAAGGGGGAAAAAATGCATATGGGTGTAACTTGGGTAGGAATGAAAATACGCCTCCAGAGTGGGATGAACTGCTGTGGCAAGCTGGAACGTATCGGGGGAAATGTGAGTGCCGTAATGCCGGGAGGACCCTTCAAGAATCCTTGTCCTGCTGGGGGGGCCTGGCCACATGGTGGGGAGCAGCCACACCTCCCTGTGCCCACCTTCCTGCTGCGCAATTTCATTTCATCCTCGGTGTCCCCCAGCGCCGCGATTCAGGCATCTTCTTGATGACATCGCACTGCTCCTCCTCCTGGGTCCTGTCTTCACTCTGCCTTTGGTGGAAGCTAAAACCAGCAGAGATTGAATCCCTGTTTGTCTCCAGAGCCTCTGCCCTGGCCCGCAATTCTAGAACATCTCCAGCAAGGTCCGTGGGTAACAAGTTTTCTCCATTGGTTTCAGCTTATTTGTCTAAAACATGGCTCTTCTCCTCCAAAGGAGTCCCTCTCTGCCTTATCTGCCTTCTTCCCTCCATTCTGCTAACATCGCCCCGGCCCCGGGTATTTTTGGCCTCTCATTTCACCTGGACACGCTGGGAGGCTGCCGCTTCCCCCTCCTCTTCCACGATGAAGCCTGGGGATGTTTCTCAAAGCCAGCACTCACCGGAACTGTTCCAGTCTTTCTCATTCCAGTCCTGTGTAGACTTCAGCCTCAGCCCTGGTCACTTTTTAAAAATACATCTTATCCTTGAGGCACCTGTTGTGGGTGCAGCTGGTTAGGCGTCCGACTCTTGGTTTTAGCTCAGGTCATGACCACAGGGGCTTGAAATCAAGCCCCGCATCAGGTTCTGCACTCAGCATGCGGTCCGCTTGGGTTTGTCTCTCCCTCTCTTTCTGCCCCTCCCCCTCTATAAAATAAATACAGATATCTTAAAAAAATAAAATATACTTTATTCAGAGTACGTTTCTGCTGCTTCTAACAAGGGGCATAGTTTTCCCTGACCCTGTAACATGGCATGTGCTGCTCTTTCCACCGGATTAACACTCCGCGCCCCAATGGAACCTCTACCTGTACATAAGTTATTGTGGGTGTTGGCTCTATAGAGCGCTTCCTCTGCTTCTCCTCACCCAGCTTCCTTCTTCCTGTGTGTTTCCATTGTAAGCGGCGCAGACACTTGAGACACCCTTCCGTCTTGTGTCCGCATTTCTGGTCATTTGCCTCATCAGATTTTCTGCTTCATCAGAACAAGGATCGTGCCTTACTCATCATGATATTCTGTACTTAGCTTCAATACAAGGGTGGAATGAATGAGGTAATACATAAAGAAACAGATGAAAGAAATTTAGGGTTGGAAATGATGGAAATTAGAATCCAGTGCCATTGTTTGCTTTGTGCTTTGGCGGTCCTTGGAAATTTGCAAAACAGTTGACCCTTGAACAACATGGATTTCAATTACATGGGTCCACTTATATGCAGATTTTACTATAAATGTATTTTCTCTTCCTTATGATTTTCTTAATAACTTTCCTTTTCTATAGTTTTATGATGAAAATACAGTATATAAGGGGGCCTGGGTGGCTCAGTTGGTTAAGCATCTGCCTTTGGCTCAGGTCATGATTCCAGGGTCTTGGGTTGGAGCCCTGTGTCTGGGTTACTGCTCTGCAGGGAATCAGCTTCTCCCTCTCTCTTGGACCCTCTCCACTTCTTGTGCTCTCACTTTCTCTCTCAAATTAATAAAAAAAAAAAAAAGAACAGAGTATATAGTACATAGAACATGCAATATATGTTTTAATTGATTTTTATGTTATCGGTAAGGCTTCTGATCAACAGTAGGCTATTAGTAGTTAAACTTTAGGGAAGTCAGAAATTACAGGTGCATTTTTTACTGCAGGGAGGGGTTGACACCCCTAACCCCAAACTGGTCGAAGGTCTTCTGTTCAGAAATGGCTAACGAAGAGGAAATTGCAGCCCACATTAAAGTCATGAACATTCCACTCTCCTTATTAGACACTTGCTGTCTGAAGACAGAAGTCATCATGCCTCATTGTAGTAGGACATTTAGCAGATGTGCTTTAAGCATGTCACACACCTGTCTGAAAGTACTAGAGCTGGATGGATTAACAGTGCGTTAATAGTCCTGCCATAAAATACTGTAAGTATTTCAGATAACAGGAAAGAAGCCCTTTTGCCCTTGAGTGCACTTTGATGTGAACTGAGGCAGTGAGAGTCTCTCAAAAATAAGGAAGCAAGGAAGGGGGAAACAAAATCTTCAAATTGTTTATACCAGGGAAGACTGAAATACACAAACTCCACCTGATTTAGAATACTGTGCAGTATCAAGGTCAGCCGAGACCCTCAATAAATATTAACTGAATGTTCATTGAATTAAGTAGAAAACCTAATAATGACTCTTGTTTTTCTCCTCCGAGGAATTTAGGGAACACTGATAGCTACCTATTACCTTCAGAAAATGGAAATTTCTAGGTGCCAGCTACGGAGAGAGAGGGCCAGAGGGGCAAGGAGAGAGAAGGCAGATCTGGGTTCAAATCCCAGCTGTGGCTTTCAGGGGTTCTTGTGAGATTTACTCCCATGAGTGTTGATTTGTTGATCTATAAACTGGAGTTAGTGGTGCTTACTGTTTGGATATCATGGGTTTTCGTGCGGATGAAATGAATGGGTATTTTTAACTGTTAAATTAGAATCTGTGTTAAAGAAATCTCTCATGTATCCATACAAGTCATATCGATGTACTGTGTGCCCATATGGGAACATTCTCTTGACTCACCGTCTCCCGAATCTTAGGTCGGCTGGGGAAAGCTCACTGCTCTTGCTGTCTCTTGCTTTCTCTCTTTTGCTGTCTTCATTCAAGTACACCTAATTCAAAATGAGATTGTCCCTTCCTCAATTTCTCTTTCTGAGCTAATGTCAGGGAGTCTATTGTCCTATGCTAACATGAGAACTCTATTTTCATCTCTGATCTCCAGGTTTCTGACGGCACCAGTCCATTCTGAGGAGGATATGATTTCACCTCTGGACTAAAGGGTTTCTTGGACTAGGGACTTTCAGTGCTAAAATTAGGAAAGTCCCAGGCAAACTGGGAACAGGATGGTCACTCTATCTCCTAGCTTTTGTTCAACTAAAAAATAGATTCGAGGGTTCTGTAGGGAACAGAACCCCTTTCTTTTTTTTCTTTTCTTTTCTCTTCTCTTCTCATCTTGTCTTGTCTCGTCTCGTCTCGTCTCTTCTCTTCTTTCCCCTTCCCTTTCTTTTTTCAGAGAGAGAGAGTACTCATACAAGTCACAGTGGGGGGTGAGGGGTGGGGAGCAAAAGGACAGGGAGAGAGAGAATCCCAAGCAGACTCCATGCCCAGTGCAAAGCCCAATGCAGGGCTTGATCTCATGACCCCAAGCGAGATCATGACCTGAGCTGAAATCAAGAGTCAGATGCTTAACTGACTGAGCCACCCAGTTGCCCCCCAAACAGCCTTTTTAGAGCTTACCATTTGGTATAAGAGCCAAGAAAAGAAAGTACATCCTAAGGGTAAGTCAGTCCAAAAGAGGGGGAACTGCCAGTCCATCTGGAAACAGTGACCTTTAACACCCTAATATTGAACCCTAATTGTCCAGTAGAATAACAACGCTCATTGGAAGTCATTTCATTGATCAGAAAAGAATGAGTAAGAGACAGAATGAGTAAGAGAGAGGAAGAGGGTCTGGCATGTTTTTCTCTTCCAGAAGTCCTTTCATGGGTCTGTGAAGAATGAGGAAGTGGATTTTTTGGTTTGGACACAGTGGATCTTAAAAGTCCCTACCTGATAGTACATAGTACATGAGACAGGGTGAGAAGTGGGGTCGGCATGAAATTGGGACACCAAAAGACTGAGTCACAGTGCTGGCGCCCGGCTGTGTGATTTTGGGCAAAACCTTAGTTGTTGTGGGGAATTTAATATATAACCTTTTCAAAAGAGCCTTGTGAAATACTGCATGAATGTGTTGGTTCATATTATTTAAAGCAGTAGTTCTTTTTTTTTTAATTAACATATAACGTATTATTTGTTTCAGGGGTACAGATCTGTAAAGCGGTAGTTCTTCACTGGGGGTAACTCTGTCCCTGCCCCTACTACCCCGCTGCTGGGGACATTTGACAACATCTAGAGCCATTTGGGTTGTCATACTTGGTGGAGGATGATGCTGGCAGTAGGAGACTAGAGCCAGGGGCTGCTGCTCCGTATCCCAGCCTGTAATGCACAGGGAAACCTCTCCTCGCCTGCCAACAAAGAATTAGGCAGACCTTAATTGTAGTGGTGGAGAAACCTCCATTCAAAGGTTGATAGATACTAATTATCTCTGCTATAACATTTAATGGTAGTCTCTGAATGAAACACATTCAGGGCCATTTGTCACTTATCAATAGTAGCCATCAGCAATTAGATTCATCTCTTAGTCTCTTTTGTGTGTGTGTGTGTGTGTGTGTGTGTGTGCGCGCACACACGTGCACAACATCCACTTTGAATATTTTCTGGTTTTACCCATAAAATAACAGTTTTTCAAACATCATGGCAGGCCTATGAGTCTGTGGAATAATATTTTATGCTGTGTTTCTCTCTGGGTAAAAGATATTCTCTCTTACTTCTTACAACTGTCATCCAGTTACCAACATGCATAGAATTTTCACTTCTCTTTTTTTCTTCTTTTTACTTTTTTTTAAAGTTTTTATTTGTTTATTTGACAGAGAGAGATCACAAGTAGGCACAGAGGCAGGCAGAGAGAGAGAGGGAAGCAGGTTCCCTGATGAGCAGAGAGCCTGATGTGGGACTCGATCCCAGGACCCTGAGATCATGACCTGAGCCGAAGGCAGAGGATTAACCCACTGAGACACCCAGGCGCTCTTTTCTTCTTTTTAAAGAGTTTATTTAGAGAGAGAGGGCGTGAGTAGCAGGGAGTGGCAGAGGGAAAAGTAGCCTCCCCACTGAGCGGGGTACCTGCCCTCGTGTTCCATCCCAGGACCCAAGGATTGTGACCAGAAACAAAGGCAGATACTTAACCGACCAAGCCATCTGGGCATCTAGAATTTTCACATCTCTTAGTTGATTCTTACAACACCCCATAAGGTAAGGAGGAAAGCATTATCTCCATTTAATGAGTGAAAAACCCGATACCCAGGAGTCCCATGAAGACTTGCCTCGAGTCACAGAGTTATTTATTACTGAAAGAATTGTGAGTCTCAAAACTAGAAAATTAGCAGATCTGCAACAGCCGCAACAGATAGGTGTTTGCACGAAGATTTTGTATCTATTTTGGCTCATCATCTCCGTGGAAATGAGAAGTTCATCAAGCATCGACATTTGGTTTGAGGATAACCCAAATGACCCAAGGCCTACCATCAAATTTTTCAGAGAGCTATAAAAATTTTGCTCTAAATACTGGGTGGAGGTAATAATGTTAAGACAAATTTTTTTTCATTTTTTTAAGCTACTAGAGGAAACAGATGTTCATGTGAATTTGCTAGGAAGCTGTGTCATCACATGAAAGTTAATTAAAAAGTTAACATAAATAATTAACTCTTCTCCACATACCATATGCTGTATATGCACATAGGCATATGCATGGATATGTTTTGTATTCCCAGTTGGATTTTAAGTCCCTTGAAAGTAGTGACCTTTCTCACATCATGTGTAGGATGCTTCCCGGCTCATATTTGGGTCCTCATTTAAAGAAAATGTATGCAAGTTTAGGGGACTGGTAATGAATCTATTGAAAAGATGGTCTAGAAACCCAAGGAAGGACTACATTGATTGATAATCTCATTTAAAATGCATGGTGGAGTATGGTTTTTTAATTGTTTCTTGTGATTAACATCAGTTACCCATCCCCTCAAATCAGTAGGACTCTCTCCGGTCAGCCGAATGTATGTGTTCCCATATATAAGTCATCTGTCTGCATAGACTAGAGATGGGTGTAACAAAGCAGACCTGGATTCCCCCCACAACAGTCTTCATAGTTGAGGCTTTTCACTAACCTCCTTGGTACTTATGTCCCTTAGCCTGTGGAGGCTGATTCTTCTTGCCTCACTTGGAGGACACTATTGCTTTGAAGATCAAAGAAGAGCACCCCAGGTAGAGTGGAACTGAGAGCTGTCCATGTCGTCTCTGACACAGAAACTAGGCTTCACTCCAGCTTAGGTGCCTATTTGTGAATGGTTCTGCATGAACTGATGAAGCGTATCCATTGAAGAGATTTTAAACCAGCATCTCTTTAGGAAGGAGAAGGAGAGGCTGGTGGCAAGGTGGGGTGGCTCAGATAAAAACAGACTGGGAAGGGGGAGGATCACCTCTAATTCTTTGACCTCTGGCTTTTCCCTATCAGTCATGTGCAAACTCCACTTCCTTCCCTCTGCTTAGAGTCTAGGTACCCAACTTTACAGAATTTCTTTATCAGTGAAGTATTTTCATCTCCTTCCATTCCCACATGGAACGTTCCAAGATCTCTCTGGGAAAACTATCGTGGATAAACACAAAGATCTGCCTCATCTGTGTTGTCATCTGAATGCTGCTGCTGAACACTGGGAGAATTTTAAAAAAAAAAAATGTGCCACACTGTGAACAGAAGCCACGACTGACTGGTGGCCCCAAACCTCATTTGAGTCCCAAACAACCAAGAGCCATCTTTCCTGTTTCCCGTACGCACTCCTGCTCAGTGTCTTCCCCCTTTCACAGCTCTTTGCCCTCTCTGCTTGGCTCTGGAAGTTCCACCAGTTCTGTCCTGGCTTTCCACAGAGAAAACCTCCCTTCTCAGAGAAGCCAGCACAGGGAAATTCCTGCAAAGTTCTTCCCCAAGTCTTGAAGATAAGCTGTGTCTCCATCTATCTTCCCTCTGTTCCTCCTACCAAATGAAGAATGTGCTTATGTCCCTTCCTTTGTATCTAAAGATAATTCCTTTGTCAGTGTTCTGGTGAACTTCTCCAGAACTTTGTCCTTTCAACAGTCCTTTCCCCATGACGTGTCATCAGCCCCATTTTTCTTTCTCCCATGATTCATTCCCATCAGCACCAAACAGGCTGGTTCACCCATGTTAAGAAATCGAAGTTTCTCCCAGATGTCCAAACTGCACACAAACCTAAATCTGCGTCTCCGTCCAATGATTAACATATTTACTTTCTGCCCTTTGCAGCCAGACTTCTAGAAGGGTTATCTACACCTGTGGTCTTCCCCTTCCCATCCTCCATTTTCAGTTGCTCACACGCCTATCTGGCTTTCTTCTCTTTATTCCTTCCTCATCCCGATGGCGTATACCAACGTGTAATGTGTATTTCATAAATCCTGGCTGATGAGTCAGACTTGCTCCACCCCACCTTTCCACCATCTTTAGCCAAGTTCATCAAAGGCTTCACTGTTGCTAAATCCCATAAATGTTCATCATTCCAGACATTTATACCATAAATGTTCCATACATTTATTCCATACATACCATACATTTATTCTACAAATGTTCCTTATTCCATATGTTTATTCACAGCATATGACACTGTTCTCACTATGTCTCCTGATCTGTTTTTTTTTCTGTAACAGTTTTATTCAGATATAATTCACATAAAATTCACCTTTTTGAAAACGTACAATTCAGTGGTTTTTAGTATATTTACAGAGTTGTGCAACACTAACCACTATCTAATTCAAGTACATTTATATCACTTAAAAAACAAAACAAAACATAACAAAAAACTCTTCTGGGAGAAAGCCCCATCATCCCCAATACTTTTCCTGAACCCAGTCCCTACTACCTACTTTTTATTAAAGTTATTCTGGACATTTTATGTAAATGAAATTAGTCAATGAGGTCTTTGGTGACTGTCTTCTTTCACATAGGATGATATTTTCAAGTTTCATCCACATTGTAGCATGTATCAGTACATCATTCCTCTTTATGGCTGAATAGTACTCCATTGTACCATCTTTGTTTATCCATTCATCTACTGAAGGCTGTTTGGATGGTTTTCACTTTGGGACTACTATAAATAATGCTGCTGTGCATGTTTGCATACAAGTGTTTGTGTGGGATGTATTTTCATTTTTCTTGGTATCTTCGTAAGGATAGAATTGCCTAGGGTTATCTGGTAACTCTTCAAAATGCTTAATATTTTGAAAAACTGTCAAACTGATTTCCAAAGCAGCTATCCAACTTTAATTGTTCCCACCAGCGATGAATGAGGGGTCCATCTTCTCTACATATTTGTTGGACTTCTTCTTAAGTCTTTTTAAATTTTAGCCATTCTAGACATTGTGGTTTTGATTCAGATTTTTCCCATGGCTTCTGGTAACTATCTTTCCATGAGATTATTGGCCCTTTCTGTATCTTCTTTGGAAATAAACCTCTATTTAGATATTTTGCTCATTTTTAAATTATGTTGTCCTTTTGCTGTTGTTGTAGTTCTTTTTTTATTCTGCATATAAGTCCTTTATAAGAGATATGATTTGGAAATATCTCCTATTCTCTGGGCTGCCTTTCCATTTTCTTGATATTGTCCTTGAAGAAATTATTTTAATATGTTACAAAGTCTAGTTCATCTGTTTATTCTCTTTTCATTTATGTTTCAGTGTTATAGCTATGAAAAGTTTATCTAATTAAAAATTATGAAATTTTAATGCTAAGTTTGCTTTTAAGAATTTTTTAGTTTTATATATAATATTTAAATCTCTGAGCCAGCTTAGGTTAATTTTTCTGTGTAGTACGGTGACAGGTTCATATTCACTCTTTTCCACATGGAAACCCAGCTGTTCCAGCACCATTTGTTAAAAAGACTGTTCTGTGTCTGTCCATTGGTCTGGGCAATCATATCAAATATCAATTAACCATAAATTTAAGGATTTATTTCTAGATTATCAGATCAATTTCAGTGATCCATAGGCCTATGCTTATGCTAGTACCACATTGTCTGAATGCTCTATCTTCATTGTAAGTTATGAAATCAAGAAGTGCGAGTCTTCTAAATTTGTCCTTCTTTTTTGAGATTTTGTTTTTTTACTCTTCTAGGTTTCTTATGTGTTCCTATGAATTTTAAGATTAGCTTTTTTTCTGCAAAAAAAGAAGGTGGTATTTCAAATTTTGATAGAGATTACATTGAATCTGCGTTTTAGTTTGGGGAGTATTGCCATGTTCACAGTATTAAGTCTGCCAATTGGTGAACATGGGGTATAGTTCTGTTTATTTATAGGTCTTTTTAAATTCCTTTATTTTAAAAGTTTTTATTTATTTGAAAGAGAAGGAGCAGGAGTGGGGGAGGCAGATGGAGAAAGAGAAGCAGACTTCCCCCTGAGCAAGGAGCCCAGTGCAGGATTCAATCCCAGGTTATTCACCATACAGTACAGAATTAGTTTTCAATTACATTGAAAATGCAACACGTGCCCTCCCTAATAGCCATCACCCCTCCCCTCAGGCTAAGGAGGCTAAGTCATCCCCCCTCCCTTCTCAACCCTCAGATTGTTTCCCAGAGTCCATAGTCTCCTATGGCTCATCTCCCCCTCCAGTTTCCCCCTCTTCATTTTTCCCTTCCTTCTCCGAATGTTCTCATGCTACTCCTTATGCTCTACAAATCAATGAAACCATATGAAAATTGACTTTCTCTGTTTGACTTATTTCACTATAATCCCCTCCAGCTCCATCTATTCAAATGGGTATTCATTCTTTCTGATCTTTTCTATGGCATATATGGACCACATCTTCTTTATCCATTCGTCTGTTGAAGGGCATCTCAGCTCCTTCCACAGTTTGGCTATCGTGGACATTGCTGCTATGAACATTGGGGTGCATGTGGCCCTTCATTTCACTACATCTGCACCTTTGGGGTAAATACCCAGTAATGCAATTGCTGGATCATGGGATAACTCTATTTTTCACTTTTTGAGGAATGTCCACACTGTTTTCCGAAGTGGCTGTACCAACTTGCATTCCCACCAACAGTGTCAGAGGGTTCCACTTTCACTACAATGTCTCCAAAATTTGTTGCTTCTTGTCTTGTCAATTTTTGCTCTTCTAACTGTTGTAAGGTGGTATCTCAGTGTGGTTTTGATTTGAATTTCCCTGATGGCTAATTTTCTTTTTGAATTGTTCACTGCTAATGTGTAATAGAACTGAATTTTGCATATTAATCTTATATCTTATAAACTTGCTGAACTCACTTATTCATTCTAATTATTTGGGGGGGCTCCATAGGATTTTCTATGTGAATAATCCTATCATCTACAAATAGAAAGTTTCATATTACTCCTAATCTAGATGACTTTTGTTTCTTTTTCTTAACTGAATGTCCTGGTTAGGATCTATGGGAAAAAAGTCGAAATGGTGAGAATGGGCATTGTTGGCATATTCCTAATCTTAAGATTCCAAACTTTCATCATTAAATATGATGGTAACTGTGGGTTTTTCATAAATGCCCTCTATCAGGTTGAGGAAGTTCCCTTCTATTCATAGTTTGTTGAGTTGGTCTATTATGAAAGAGCATTGGGTTTTGTCAAGTCCTTTTGATATGTGTATTGAGATGACCCTCTGGGTTTTGTCCTTTATTAATGTAGTATATTACATCAATTGATTTTTAGATGATAACATAACCTTGTATTTCTGGAATATTTGAGTTAGGTCAAATAAAGACAAGTCCTATGAATGGGATACTCCAGGGAACTACCAGGCAGATCAAATAGTAATACTTCTTTGGGAAAGAGGCTTTTAGGAGACCTCTAACCTCTGTCCCTGCTAGGCTGCTGGTTTCACAGCTACCATAATTGTGAGGCTGGTGGTTTTCATGGCTGCTCTTTGGGAGGAAGGAGATAAACTAGAAATGCCATTAAGCTCCTCAGTGTTCTGAGGTTCAGCTCATTTTCTTCGATAAACACTCTCAGGTTATTGCCAGCTTTTGATTGATTTCTGGAATTCTGTAAAAAGTTGATCTTGACAAATTTTCTCCAGTGTTGCTTTGATGGAGAAGTAGATTTTCAGAAGTCCTTATACTGCCATTCTTATCTCTCTGCTATTCTTATGAAATGTGAAGAAATAGTCTTCTTAATAGGTCTGACCTGTAATGACTGTTTTTATTTTTAGAGTTATCTATGAGACTCTTGTTTTATCATCTCCTTGGATGCCCTCATCCAATGCTATATGGCTTCCTTCAGTGTCTCAATGCTAACAGCTCTGTATTTATAAGTCTTTGAGCCCAAATATTCCTTGAGAACTGCACACACACAGATGAGCTTCTGTCAGTATCTCTTGGAGGACCTACAGGCATCTCAAACCCAATTTGTTCCAAATTAAATACAACATTAACCTTTTCCTCCTACCTCTTACCTGTCATCCCTATGTTACCTTTCACGGTTAATGGCATGCATGTACTATGGCATGCGTATACTATGTATGTGGCCAAGGACATCAACAGTCACACTTGACAATAACCTTTTCCAACCCATCCAGACCATCAAATGAGCATTTTATCTGATCATCCCATCTTTCTGCTTCTTGATGATGTTATTCCTCCTTTTTTGACTCCCTGTTGCATATAGAATTGCATCTGAGTGCGTTAGTGGTGTCCACAAGGAACGTCGGGGTTTGGATTCTGTCCTCCACAGCATCGTCTCTCCTCATGCTCCCAGCCATCTTGAGTTTTCGTTCCCATAATTAACATTATCTTTTGTTCGTGCTACTCCAAGAGAAATTCCTGTGTGCTTTTATTATTCTCACTTTTTTTTTCTTTTCTGCTTCTGCAAAATTGGGTCCAGCTGCTTGCCACTCAGTGATCTTAGCGCACGAAGCCTTACAGCACAGCTGCAGCCTCAGCAACCTTAACTGACCCATTATTCTAACTGTACTCACCAGTGTATCTGCACCCAGCTCACCTGACCAGGGCTGTCACAGCCAGTGTTGCCCACACTTTTCCAGTCCACCTTCTTGGTATGTCCTTGCTAGATCTCATCAGCAAGCTCTCTCATTTCCCCTTAGACTACGCCAAGGGGTTGGTTCCCAACCATCATTTTAACCCCAGAAGAGAGAGTTGCTTTCTTGCTTTTTATTTACTTCTTATCTTCTTAAATGGACTTCTCACTTCCAGTCACTTCTACCAGCAAAGGGATCAAATGGATGGGTTTACTAGCTAAAATTTATAGCTGGTCTGTGAAATCCTGTCCGTAACTCAGGATGATTGCTAGAGTTAACTGTGTGAGTGGATGTAAAAAGTCCGATCTTGGGATCTTGTTAATGGTTGCTGCTCAGTAGACGGCAGCTCCGTTTCTTGTCACTGTTGTGATTACCCACCTGTAACCTCTGCTGAGAGATTTCAGCCCCATAATCCTTTGTTTCTTCATCCTAATCCTTAACTTCCTCTGACTGTTCCTTTTAGGTTCTGAGCAAGCAGGCTGCTTGTATCTGGATCTGGCAGATCCTGAAATCTCTGCTTGGCTTTGTCAGACAAGTTCAGGCATGTACAGACATGTCCACGAGTTTCTCAGAAGGTTGACTTTGCCAAAGCTGTAACACCACTCCCCCTCCCTCCCCACCGGGTCCTCTGCTCCAAGCTGTTGGCCATAAGTTCGTGCTTTCGAAACGTCCGTATTTACACAGAGTCTGTGCCTCTGATTTACCCAGTGTCCAGCTGCTGATACTTATCTTGAAATTTCTAAGTGCAAGACTGCAATCAAAGCGTCAGGGTACAGAAATGAACAAATAAAGATGTTTGGGGACTGCCTGCTTTTCTCATGCGATTTGCACATTTTTCTTGGCTTGCATAATCCGAGGTGGCTGGGACCATGGGCCCCTTCATTCTTTGGCCCAGTGGTACAGCACATGGCAATGTTACAAATACAGGAGCTGGACATGCAGGAGGGGCCTCACCCTTGCTAGGAAAGCGTCCACCTCTGTGCCTCCCAGACAGCGTTGACGCATTCAGACAAGCTGGACAAAGAACGTACAGTCTACATTCCCTGGCCTTTGAAGGGAAGATGTTGCAATGTACAGGCAATTGGAGTGTTTGCCTAATTCATCAAAACATTCACATTTGCTAGTAATACAATGCATCTATGATGAGAAAGACCCAGGGGGAGCTCTGTGGATTTAGGGTAAAATGGCTCATGTTTCCTAATTTCTACCATTCGGCTAAGCTTTGAAGCAGCTCTCCCTTCATTCATGAAAGTGTTACAATGTTGTTTAAAATGCATGGGCTTTGGAAC
Organism: Mustela nigripes; assembly: GCF_022355385.1. Lineage (NCBI taxonomy): Eukaryota > Metazoa > Chordata > Mammalia > Carnivora > Mustelidae > Mustela > Mustela nigripes. The sequence goes on along the minus strand of NC_081565.1, from coordinate 17,832,174 downwards.
CAGATGCATCTGTGGCTCAAACTTGCTGGCTGTGGGATCTTGGGCAATATACCCTTTCTAAAGCCTCTGCTCTCATCTGGCAAGTAAGGGTAGGATAGTAAAATGAAACTCTTAGCGCTTTTATGAGGATACTTTGAGATGATGCATAACGCTTAGCAGGGTAATAGTGCTATAAATGAACTTGTATCATTCACTTACTTTTTCAGCGCCTACCATGTGCCAAGCACTCTGCTGGGCATTTATTTAGCATTTCTTTCATCTTGGAGTTGGTTGAACATTTGAATGGGAGTCCGGAGACAGGCAGAAGCAAATTTTGAAAGAGGCAAAGAAGTCTTGAGTCTAGCTGAGTTATCACCTCTGACTGATTAACCTCCATGGTCTTGGACAGGAGACATCTCTCTAAATTGCAGTTCCTTCAGTTGTCAAGCAGAGTAACCCTTCCTATTCCAAAGAGCAAATGGAAAGATCTAATGATTATTATGGTCATTATAATAGCGAGCATTCACATAGAGCTTGTTAGTTTCCTAGCACTTAACAAGTATTTTAAATTTACTGCTTTATTTAATCTCTACAACCTCTCTGGGAAGAATTTGTATACAAATTTTGCAAATGAAGCCACCAAGGGGTAAAGAAATTAAATGACCTGCTTGCAGCTAGCCTTCAAAAACCAGCGAGTCTCACGTTGGGGGCCTGTTCCCTCCACATCACACTTTGTGTTTGGTGGACTATAGAACCCTGTAGAAATAGGGAGATTTATTATGACCACTCTGGAAAAGTCTACCTAGTGAACTACATTTTGTTCTGATGATTGTAAGATCAAACTAAGGGACCTGAAGCAACACCTCCACCATGCATTTTCCGCTGAGTGTTTTATGGTGAAACTTCTCACCCATGCAGAAAAGTTGAAAGATTTTTACAGTCAACACAGATTATACCTACCGTCTGGATTTGACAATTACTGTTTTACTGAACTTGCCTCACCACCCGTCTAGCCATCTCCAGACTTCCCTCCCTCTATCAATCATCCATCCTATTTGTGACTCACTTCAAAATTAGCCGCAGTCATCCCCATACAACACCCAAAACTCCAGCATGCATACCATGCGCTGGAATTTAATGTACCTTATGACTTTTTCCCCAAATGCAGTCTTAGTCCCCATATCCAGCACAGAGGTTGGGCATCCTCAGAAAATAATTAAACACACATTGAACCAGGCAAAGAGCGTCTACTTTTAATATGATCACTTTATTCTTCCTGCTGCTGTTGATTTTCACACCTGATTTTTCAATACTCACAGCCCGTCTGCCGTTCAGCTGCTTTCTTCCCTGCTCAGACCTTCCATTTTCATCCCAGACATAATGACTCCTGCTCAGTTTTTCCCACTCCCACCCTCACTCTCTTGTGCCCAAATCCAGCCACAGCTCACTGTCTGCCAGACCTCCATATATCCAGTGGCATTCCAGTGTTGCCACAGAGCTCCACGTGGTATTTAAGTCTCTGTCTGACCCAGTCAATTATTACAATAACACCTTATATTTAGTTGGTGCTGGCTCATTATTTCATTCAATAAGTATTTACCAAGAGCACATTTAACCAGGTGACCAGGAGACGGGGAGGCCATGGACAGGGGGGAACACGGAGTAACAAAAGAATCAAACCCATCAGAACATATTTTTCGCATGACCTCTGTGTACACATCATTGCTATCCAGGAGTTAACAGTCAAGTTGAAGGGAAGAAGGAAAAGCCCGGGAGTCCACCAGAGGCCAGCTACAGAGAGAAGCAGGGGGAAAGTTTGATGTAGTCATGTAGTAGATCTGTTGGTGTGCATGTCTGCCAAAGCGATGTAGAATAAGGCTGCTCCTAGGACTCAACTGGGATTACTGGAGAGAAGTGAAGCTGTAAATAAATATCGGGTAGACCCAGGACCAGGCACTTGGGGAGGGATTGAAGAGGGCTTTTTTTGAAAGGAGGAAAGAATTATACGGGGCAGTTATCAGCATGTCTTAGGATGTATGGAGGGATTGAACGACACAGTCAAAACGTACAGTGGAAGGGATTGCCACCTGGACGGATTCTGTGGAATTGTAAATATGGTTGTACTGCAAAGTTGAGACCTTTTCCAGGACTGTCAGAGCTGAGATTGTTGGGCAGCATGCTAGGTGCCCCAAAAGACAGAGGCTGGTGGTAGCATTCTGCTTAATTGATGAGAAAAACAGAAATGGGAGTTCAAGAGAGGAGGGGGTGCCTGTAAAGGGACTGATGGGAAATTGAACAGAGAGAAGCCAATGATCATAAAGAGCCAAAGAACCATGTATAGCAAGTCCAAGAAGTTTTACAGAAAAAGACAAGCTAGTGTCCTGATGCCGCTGTCTTCTAGGTGTAAGAACTAGAGTTTGATGAACCCCAGTTTTCTTTGTTATAAAACTAGAATCAAATTAACTCTTAAGGGATAGCATGTGGGTTGAATGAGATGCTACGTGAAAAAGGTTCAGCACAGAACCTGTTTGCAGAGAACTTACTATAATTTTAGTTTCTCTCTCAAACGTGGGTCCTCTCATATTCTTGAAGGTTATGGAATTGTGAGGCTGTCACAGAACCCGGACCATTTCATAAGTTCTAGAAGCACAGGTACAGCACTGCTGTTAGTGCACATGGGTGAATTTTTTTTAAGACTTCTTTTTTTTTTAGGGAAAATTAATTTTTAAAGTTGCTTTCCCTTAGCAAATGAAAGGAAGAAAGAAAAGAAAAGAAAAGAAAAGAAAAGAAAAGAAAAGAAAAGAAAAGAAAAGAAGAAAGACGGAGGCATCATTTCACCAAGCCCAAGCACATAGCTTGGAGAGTAGAGCACAGATTGGATTTTGGCTCACACTATACTCATCTTCTCAGCCATGACAGCCCTGCCCATGTTTCCAAGTAACACTACTCTGGGAGGGGAGAAGTCAGACAACCTTGATCCACCAGAAAAGAGTTAATAAGTCCCATCAAAGAAGCCATTCAGGGACTGAGAAACCTTCTCGCTGGGTGGCTGCATAGTGGAAGGAAGGCATTAGAAGAACCCCAGTGCCCTTGCCACCTATAAGATCTGGGGGCTCTGACTCTATCCCGTGGTAACATGACTTTCCCCATATCACCCTACCGCTGGTGTATAAGTAGGGCCTCAGTTAAGCTGATAACCTGGGTTTTCTTCTGCATTTGGAATTCCACTTTCAGGCATCTCCTTGTTAACTCTCTAAAGATGGCAGGAGATGTCCTACGGTCGGTTCACAAACAGGCCCGCTCACTCCCGGGACTCTGTGGTGTCCGCACGCCCTTCCCTTACTTCCCCAGCCCCCACTTTTAGGTTGCATGACAACAAATCCACTTGGGGAGGGATTCTCGGTATTTCGGAGGACACTATTGTGTGACGATGCTCTCAGACGAGTGCTTCCAGACACTCTGCATTCTCAGACATCTTCCAAATGCTCAGGTCCACCTGTGTCCTCCCCCAAGGGAGGAAGAGGGTTATTTACCCCCATTCTGTGCCATGTTTCATCTCCTGGGTACCACGATAGCCTCTTTGTACCTTTGTGCCCCACAAAACCTTTGAATAACAACTCCTTCAACTTGAGTCCCCGGACCATGCCAGCCGCATCACAGGCACCCAGCTGTGCTCCCCATCCCCTTTTCCTCTTTCTCTGCAGCCTTCCCCAACTCCACCCCCTCCAACCAGTGCAAACTACACATATAAATAAACACACACCCGGCCAGCTCTCCAGACATGTATGAAGCCCAGTGTCAGCCTCAGTTTGGGCTCACATTGCTGAGTGTAGTAAATCTATCATGAGTATTTTTGAAGTCCTCACAGGATGTCCAACTGAATTGAGTTCTTGGGACACATTTTAAATGGAAAAGTCAGTGGACCCTGCTGTGCAGAAGTGCAGTCAAATAAGGACAGGTTTACTTTTAAAACACAACTTTGACACTTTTTTTTTTTTTGTTTTATAAAATAAAACAGTCTCATTTTAAACAGATTTAAAACTTCAGACCAACAAATAGAGAGAGAGAGAGAGAGAGAAAGAAAAATAATGGCTGAAAAATTACACTATCCAGACAAATTATCTGCTGAATTTTGATTGTTTCATTGCAGGAATTTTCCTAATTTATTTAAGTAGGTTTAAAGGTTTATAAATACAACCATTGCTAATATTTTGCTATTTTAAACTATAAACATTCTTAGAATCATATCTTTGAGGAGATCCATGATCATTACCCTAGAATAAATTTCCAGAAGTGAAATCAGTAACAGAGATCCCCACAGGAGATCGTTTGGATCGTCATGCCAGCTTCAACTTCAAATTTTTTTTTTGAAAGATTTTATTTATTTGGCAGACAGAGATCACAAGTAGGCAGAGAGGGGGGAAGCAGTCTCCCTGCTGAGCAGAGAACCTGATGTGGGTATCGATGTCAGGACCCTGAGATCATGACCTGAGCCGAAGGCAGAGGCTTTAACCCACTGAGCCAGCCAGGTGCCCCTCAACTTCAAATTTATCCCAAATCCCAGCACTGCCCACCAATTTCACTTCCAGTGCTCTACTCTGTCTCCCCTTACACCATCACCTTAGACCCTCTCCCAGAATCCACTCCCCTTACACCACTGCCCTAGATCACCTCCCTGAAGCTACCGTCCTAGTCTACCATCCCCCGCCTCAATCACTCCTACTGCTTGGCCATTGGTTTCCCTCTCTGTACAATGACTCCTTGAGGATTTTTTTTTCAACCATTTTATTTGACAGGAAGAGATCACAAGTAGGCAGAGAGGCAGGCAGAGGGAGAGAGGAAGGGAAACAGGCTCCCCGCCAAGCAGAGAGCCTGATGCAGGGCTCGATCCCAGGATCCCGGGATCTTGATCCGAGCGGAAGGCAGCGGTTTCGACTCACGGAGCCACACAGGTGCCCCAAGATGAGAAATCTTTTAAGACTAAAGTCAGATGCTGATCTATTAGTCTACTCCTAGAATACTTAGACTTGAACCCCCATCTTGGCCCTACAAATCTTCGGGATGCTATGTGATCTAGTCCCAAGCTGTGCCTGTGGCCTCCTCCTCCTGGTTGCACATCCCGCCCCGCCCCCTGCACATTTCAGGCTGGCTCTGCTGGCCCTCCCACTGTTCCGTTCCCTCAATGAAACATGCTCATTCCTGCCTCAGGACCTTTTCAGTAGCTTCTTCTCTTCCAGAAAACTATTCATCCAGATCTCTAACAAGCCCCTTCATAACTCATTTTTAAATAGTTCAAGTCCCATCACTCTCCCTACCCCATACACTTAACCCTGTCAATACCCTGCTTTAGTTTTTACCATCGTATAAATAATTTTATGATATACATGTACTCTTCTGTCTCTGCATACTGGAATGTATGCTTCATGAGTCCTTTATCACTGCACCTCCAAAATCCAGAAAAATCCCTACATTAGTAGATACTTAAGTAAATAAATATCAGTTGAAGGCATGTGTGAAAGAATGAAGGTATTATTTATTCTATTAAAGCATACACATAACAATAAACCTTGGGATGCCTAATGACAAATTGGCCTTTGAAAAAGCATAACTTCCCATTAGCAGAGAATTAAAGAAAATAGTTTTTAACTTGACTTGTTCAGGTTATTTTCATGTTTATTTTCTTAATATCCCTTGGGGAAAAAAGTTCTAAAAAAAATGTTGATTAAGAAAAAATTCATTAGGTGTTTCATCTGGTTACAACCTTCCCTAAAAAATGACTCAAAATAAGTGTGATATAAAACTCTCAGAAGAATAAGCAGATTTCTTTTTCCTCATAACCGAGCTTCTTTCCATATGTACTTAACTATGTGTATAGAGGGGGCAAATAAATGACGATTAAAGTCAAAGTAGGTAAAATTCAAAAGGCATAATCTCTTCCAGTCCCGTCCATGTTGCTACAAATAGCATGGAGGACATGGAGAGTTAGAGAGGAGAAGGGAGTTGGGGGAAATTGGAAGGGGAGGTGAACCATGAGAGACTATGGACTCTGAAAAACAATCTGAGGGCTTTGAAGAGGCGGGGGGTGGGAGGTCGGGGTACCACGTGGTGGGTATTAGAGAGGGCACGGATTGCATGGAGCACTGGGTGTGGTGCAAAAATAATGAATACTGTTATGCTGAAAATAAATAAAAAATAAATTTAAAAAAATAAATTCAAAAGGCAATTATATGGTATATGAGAAAAAGTCTTGATCTCTGGAATCAGCCCTATGTGAATTCATATTCTAGAACCATGACTTAGGGAACCAAAGGGGACATTTTTTAATGCCTCACTGAGACTCAACACCCTCATCTGTAACATGGAGATAATCGTTACTTCCCTTCCTGAGGTACAGTTGGGACTAAGTAAAAACCAGACAGGGCATTTTACTGAGCACATCTAGAACAGGGTCTAATGTGCTCAATAAATGAAAGCTATTTTTATCTATTCTTGTCATATTGGTGACTTCAGCTGTTCCTTCGGAAACCTTGCAGAGAAAGGGTATTGTGGGACACAAGGACTGTCCTTCAGTGTGTTAGGAACCATTTTTGTGGAGGAAGGGGTTTCTTAGGAAAGAAAATTACAGCTTCACAGACCCCGGTCAATAAGGGAACTCGGCCTCAACAGCTTGAACTGTCCAGCGAATCACAAAACTCCTCATACAGCAGGTCACACCTGACATCTTCAAGGAGAGGCTGGAGGGCAGGCACATTATTACAGTTATATTACTAATGGACTCTGGAGAGTATGCCCCCTGAGTGTCTGTCTGTTTTGCTTGTCCATGGCAGATTTTATATATATATATATATTTGGGTTTTTTTAAGATTTTATTTATTTGACAGACAGAGATCACAAGTAGGCAGAGAGGCAGGCAGAGAGAGAGGAGGAAACAGGCTCCTCGCTGAGCAGAGAGCCCGATGCAGGACTCAATCCCAGGACCCTGAGATCATGACCCGAGCCAAAGGCAGAGGCTTAACCCACTGAGCCACCCAGGCGCCCCTACATATATATTTTTTAATTTTATTTAATCATTTGACAGAGACAGAGAGCACAAGCAGGGGGAGCGGCAAGCAGAGGGAGAAGTAGACTCGTTGATGAGCCGCGAGTCTGAAGGGGAGCTCAATCCCAGGACCCTGGGATCATGAACTGAACCAAAGGCCGACGGTTAACTGACTGAGCCACCCAGGTGTCCCTGTGACAGAAATTTAAAGGAAGAATTTTCCTATGGCCACTCAAAGCATGCCTCTTAAAGGACCTTCTCCATTGATGAAGATACATAGAAACTTGGCCTTGAAAGAAATTATGCTTATGAAAGAAAATGAGTTTCAGCATTCCTCCTAAATACCTCAGCAATTGGCCGCAAGTGTACAAATGCCAGTGTTCTGTGAAAATTCTTCTTCCCTAGTATAATCACAGCTCCCAAGCTCGTTGGCTGTCAGCACATTACAGTAAGAATAAAATCATTTCTTTTATTTTGGTACTCACTCAGGAAACCCAACCCATTGGCCCCTTCTGTCTTTTTCTTTTAACTCCTTCCCATCTTAAGTTGTGAAGTCTGGACTAAGAAGCTCGTAGGTTGGAGACTCGAGGGAAGTAGAGGGCTTACCAGTATTTGCCCAAGAAACTATATGGTTTTGCATTTTATCCAAATGGCTTGCACGTACGTCCTGTGATAGAACATCCCCAGGGTTTACCCAGCCTTCTTCGCCAAAACATGCAGTAGAAGAGAAGGAGATGGTTCCAGTCCCTAGGAAGCCCTTGCTTACTAAGTGCCCTTGACCATGTTGCCCTCCCTAAATCTGCAAGCATCACAGTTAAGATGGCAGGGCATGACTCATACTGACCTGGGTCCAAATCCTGGCTTGGCCACTCACTCCTTGTATGATTTTCTTAACCTTTCAGGGCCCAGGTTTTTCAGCCCTAAAATGACTATTGCTGTACTTGTCAGTTCCTCACAGAAGTGTCATGACCAGTAACTGCAGTACTATAACGTCCAGTGCCAACCCCAGGACCTAGCACGGTCTAAGAGCTCAGTAAATGTTCCATTATTATCATAGATAAATGCGTGCTAGTTCTGGAGAAGCCTTACGCATACCAGCTGGTGTCCTCAATTGTGCATCACTAGTCGAGTTCTGGAGGTGACATTGCTATTCTTCTGCCCACCCCCCCTCCAGAAATATTTATTCATTTAACAGTGGGTCATCAGAGTGCAGTCGTGAGTCATGCACTGTTCAAGCTGTTGGGGGACACTGATCCCCAGACACATGTTCCTTCTTTCCACAATTCTGTCCATTCTCAGGTCATCTTGGATTCTTCCCTCTCTGACACCCCTCCCCTGGCCAATAAGTTACTGAATTCTATTGGTTCTGTTGCCTTCATATTTCTCCATACCATCCCCCTCCACTGGCTCCTCTCACGGTCAACCAGCCCTTCGTTCTCCTTCATTCACCTCTTCACCATTTTCCTCGGGGCTGGCCTCACGCTCCAGCCAGCTCCTCTCCTCAGTCAGTCCCAAGTGTCTTGCTCAAACCCCATGCTGCTCAGAACAAAACTCAAAACAAAACAAAACAAAACTGAAAAAAAATTCCTTGGCATTTCATAGGAGGTCTTTGATCTTCTGGCTCTGTTTGACCTCCAGGCTGATTGTTGGCCCCTTTCCTACAAGGGCAGGCTCCGACCACTCAAAGCAACTAAAACAGCCTGATTGTGCATTTCCTACTTTATGTTCTGTGCTTCTGTGCCTTTTCAAATACAGTGTCCCCTTTTTAGAAGGCCCTTCCCCCTTGCCTACTGGGAAAACTCACTCTTTAATATCTATTTCAAATGTCACCGCTACTGGGACCCATTCTCATAGAGTCGGTCACTTCATCTTGGGGGCTCTCTCTATACCTTGAACCTTGGTTTCTCTTAATGAGTCATTAGTTATCAACTCAGAGGTCACTGCCTCATGGCAGGCTTTGTTGCCCACTCCCTACCCCCCAACCACGACTTTCTACACCAGATCATTTCTCCTAGGGTTTCCTGCTATTCACAAATATAGTTCACTGAGTCTTATAAACAAGCTTTTGTAGAGTAACCACACAATTATATAATTATAAAATAATCAACAATGTGTCTCACACTAAAATATGGGCAGAAATCCCGTGTTTTATTTCTCATGCAAAAACAAAACAAATTCCTCATCATCACAAGGAAATACTAGTATAAGAGCATGTTAACTATTCAAACCTTAAAATTCTCATATTTATCCCTATGTGAAGCCAGATCAGGAAGAAGTCACATCTCTGGACCATATTCTTTAGGGCCCCTAATGAATTATCTTTTTGGAACTGTGATTTAGCACTATTCTCTTGGTGTTCATCCTGTCTTCTGCTAGTATAAAAACCAGATGTTTGCAGAACATCTTTTGGACTCTTGATCAAAGTGCTGGTGCAAACATCTTCCAATGTATTGCTCAGTGTCTTTTGTGACAGGTTTATCTCAGAAGTCAAATCCGGGACAACATGTATATTTATCTACGTTTTCTTCTGCTAGATGCCAAGAGTAGATACCCATCATGTTTCTCTCTTTACTTAGGCTTCCAGGAAACTCATTACTTAATTTGGCACCCAACTGTTCTAACTTTACTCCACCAAGATTTCTTTTTTTGCAGTTTACTTCTATTTTCTCTCTTCCCATTATTGACTCTCCTTTTTCTTTTCTAGCCTCTCCTATGTGCCTTTTTCCACCCCTGGTTATAAGATCGGTGACAGGGAAGTGCGTGCTAATAGAAGCATGCCTGTTCAAGTCACAGGACACTGAGTTTCACGTTCAGCTCTCTCTGTTGCTAGATGTACAACTTTAATTGCCTCTAAAAACCCCCCAAAAATGGCATCTAGTTGTGATTCTTTTAGGAATATTATATGTTAAATATATATACACACACACACACACACACACACACACATACATGAACGTTCCTACTGCAGTGCTCATAATTTAAGAGGGTTTTAAAAAATTATGTTTGTGCCTCCTCAAAACCTATTAGAACATGGAGAATGAATGTATGTACAGATAAAGGGGGAAATAACAAAGGCAAGGGGATTGTCCACGGTCAGCTGTGTAACATAAGAATTTGACCTTGGATGAGTTCATAGGAAAGATCAGTCACTGGGCTTTAAAGGATGCACAGGATATACACACATGAAGAACAGAAAGAGGGTGGTCTGGCTGGTGGGACTTGAAGGGAAAGGAGTAAAATGAGAAAGCCCAAAGGAGGAGCACTTCTCAGCACGTTTATTAACAAAAACACCAACGTAGGTACTACCGTGATAAAATTTTTTTAAAAAATTAAAAAAAAAAAATTTTTTAAATTTTAAAAAATTTTAAAAAAATTCAGAAAGCTCCTACTTCTACAGTGGAGGGTCACTTAATCTGCAATGAAAAAGGTAATTTCTTAGAATATTAAAGGGAAAAACAAAGGCGATATTTGGAGCAATCCTCTCCCTCCTCAAATTTTAAAGAGTTGAGAATAGAGAAAATGTAAAGGGAGGTGCTCTAGAAAGCGCCAAGATGATCCATTCACCTTCAGAAGCCAAGAAAGAGATTTCTGGAACCATGGAACAGAGGAGCGAGATTGAGTGCTCAGCGTCACCTAGGGCTGTACCTCCGAAGAAGAGAAGGGAAAGGTTGATGTCTCATAACAAGATAGGGATGGAATGTGGACCCGAGTTCCTGCCACCTTGGGACTCCGACTTTGTCCGTTCACCAGGTCCTCTCCATCTCGGGGTCCCTGCCTTGCACCTACTCCATCTGGGCATGGGAAGAACAAGTTTGTCTAAAAGCAAAATCTTTTTCTCTTCTAAATCCTGGGTCTTGATCCACTTCAGTGCCAAAATTTATGGGGATCAATGCGACCGAAAAGGTCTGCGTCATGTTCAGAGCACGTTCCTTACTCATTTGTATGGCTAGATCTGAAAGACCAGAAGAAAGTGTGTTTTGAGAGTCTTGTTGTGAGGTTGCCAACTGAGTGTTTGGATTTAGATGGATCACACGCAACACTTTCAAATGGTTTTCGGCTCAGTATCCCAACATGTGGTTTCTTATCTCCACGAATTCCAAATTTTATAAAGTTGCTGAAAGTTTATTGTGGATAAATTCATACAGGCTTGAAAAAGATGCAGCTGAAGGAGGGTTTCACTTGTTGGGTGGGGCTGGAACAGGCCTTGCAAAGCAAAACGTGGAAGCACAATGAAAAGAAAGACTTCTGCCCTGGCAATAACATTTTTTTCAAGAATCTAGAAAGGGTAGAAGAGATGATCTCTCCTGGAGATGAGTAATAGTTTAATAGACAGCTGTTTTCTAGTGGAGTGTGTCGAGAATCCTGAAGTGACACTCTTGGCAGACCACGAGGGAGGATCATGGTATTTTGCTGATGTCTGCCCCAAACAGGGAAGCAGCCCCACGTTGGAGCTGTGCCATTTCTGATCTGACCCTAATGCAATCCTTTCCTAACGTCCAAGAGTGAAAAATGACTGGACAGTTGGCATCCAGGTGCAGAAGCCAGGTTTCCTGACTTCACTTACATGGTTTAATAGAGACATGACTGTACCTGCCTAGCAGTTCCCCCCATGTGTTTTATTCTTAAAGGCAAACAAACAAACCCAAACTATTAATGAATTAAGGTTTCCTTCCATTCCAGAAGAAATGTCCCAGATGGGTCCCTAAATCCTTATGTGGCCTTGTCCCAGCATCTCAGCTGTAGCCACACTGTACGGGAATAACTCGTGGATTCCTCATAAATGTTCTCACGTTAAAAGGCAAAGCCTAGCCCTTCCTGCCTTTCCTTAATTGATACTTGTTTGCTAACAGAGTAAATAAGGCCCAGATTTTTCTTCATCTGTAGGGATGTGGGTAGCTATATTTTCCTTGAGCCTGCCAGGTTCTGTGTTATATAAAGGAGGATTTTAGGAAGAGAAGTCTTGCCTTAATGCAGGAAGGATCCAGCCAGGCCAGACATACTTGTAACACATGGAAAGAAGTTGGAGCAGGCATGAGCAATGTTGGACAGATGTGCTATGGACGGACGGTGGAGGAACACAGTCCTCCCCTCCGTTTTTTAATACCTCCAGCTGATCCCACCCAAACAAATTCCTCTTAGGATTTCAGAGCCGCAACTTGAACGGAAAGCTGCCCACACCTTCTACCTTAGACTCGTGCCCCCTTTTTGTTTTCTTTAGTAGGCTCCGAGCTCTCCCCTGCTAATTCAGAGCATATTTTAGACTTCTGGGGAAGCGCACCTCTCCATAAACATACGTGTACAGAAGTCAGCATCTTAAAGCAGAATATATAAAAAGCTGGGATTTTACTCCAATTCCTAGGATCCACTGTGTTTTCCAAGGAGGAGATATTGGTGTCATCTGGTCCTGCATGAAAATAAGTGCTCCTAGTTTAGACTGTGACATTCAAACAGTAAAGGGTGAGCAACCTAGGGTGTGCCCATGGATTGAATCTGACTTTTGAAAATCTGAACACTAGCCCTGACTGCTCTGACACACGTGCATGTTTGTGCACATACACGCACACACCCTGCATGTTCTTTGGGAAAATTGTCTCTTCTGGGCCTGAACTGCTCTGTAAATTCCCTCTGCCTGCCAGCCTCCTTGACACCCAACAGCAGTTGCTCCGACAAAATTCTGTACTCACATCAATCCCCCGATTGTTCTTCCTGCGCTGGATTGGGATCGTGTGCTTGCTCTGTTGGTGTGAAGTGAAAGAATCTGGGGTTTAGAGGCAGATTTGGGCTGAACTCCTCATTCCACCCTCCCAAGTGCATGGCCTTGAGCGAGGTATTTAGCCATTTATTTGTACGAAGGGTGGAAAACATGGTGATGATAATGTCTGCTTACCAAGGTTCAGTGGAAGGTTGAAAATTAGAGCACACCCGGAAATGTCTTCCGACATATAATCTTAAGATTTAGTAAATCTTTGTTGCCCTCACACTTCTTTAACACGTAGCATAAGCCCGACGTGCGGTGGGTATTCCAAAAGTTGCTGTTGGGAAGAAAAAGAAGAGGGAGGGGAAGAGAAGGAAGGGAAGGAGGAACAGAGGGTGAAAAGAAGGAGGAATAGAGAAAGGGAGAGAGGAAAGAAAAATAGGACCAAGGAAGGAAGGAAGGGAAACGGGGGTTGGGAAGGAAGGGGAGAAAAACAGATAAAGGCAAAGGGGAAATGGTGTTCATTATGCCCTCTTTATTAGCTTGTGAGCTCCTAAGGGGCCTTCTGTGGCATAGTCATCTCTATAACCTCAGTTCCTAGCAGTGACGTTATCATATCATAACTACTCAATTAATGCTGGCTGGCCAGATTGTATTAATCTTTAACATGGGGATAATGACACATGCTGTGCTTTATCAAGGGCCTCTATGAGTAACTGCTGGAACATTGAGTGTGCAAGTTCCTTGTAAATTGAGCAAGAGTACTGATGACTGATGGAAGGTCTGGTATATGATGTTAAGCTGCACTACAGGCCCCAAGTCCCCATTTGCTTAAGCGAATCAAGTGGGGTCCAAGGAGCCTACTTAGAAAAGTATCACCCCAAAGTTAGGTGCAGACATGTACGGACAAGTGTCATAATACTTGTATGTGTAGGGGATGAGAAGAGAGCTGAAATGTGGATTATGAAGGAGGATTGGACCATGAGTTTGCAGAGAAAGAATACATCATTAAAGAAAAAGAAGGTTGGTATGATGAGCACCTGGAAAATAAAAGGGCGGGTAGAATGGATAGAGGTAACTAAATAAGCTCTAGATCACTTAGGGAACCAAGTGGCCCTTCTGTGAGACTTCCCCAAATGAGGGAAAAAATAATCTCCTCCCTTTGCAGGAAGGTGATGAGTCAACATATAGGATGTGGAGCATGGTATACCAGATAAATAATTGGAGATCTGGGCCAAAGAAGGTAACCGCGTGGACATCTAGTACAAGGTCCATGGTGAGAATCTGGAGACAATGATTTATCACAGTCTTTATGGTGGACTTCAGCAGTTCCTGGTAGGGAGGCCACATTGATCACTAGACACATAAGACAACATTTGAGGAACCCAAACATCAATGTAGTGGGAAAGCGAATACAAGGTAAAGCATTAGAGCTAGTGGACTTTTCCGATAAGCTGTGAGGTCTTGGAAGCCAGCTTTAATGGAACTATGTCTTTTCTACTCTGAAGATTCCAAAAAATGGGGGCATTTAGGTTATGTAAAGTAGCATGACATGTAAACAGGACTGCTATGCTAGGTACTGTGAATTCCGTGACTCTGGGTTTATATATTTCTCTGAGTATAGAAGCTATGCATAAAATTTTACATTTCAGCCAGGCCAGCTGTTTTCTCATTGGAGGAAAGGAGTATGGATATAGAGAAACCGAATATTAGAATGGAATAAAAATTATGCTGGGCTGAAGGAGGATTATTTTTCTAGGAAAGCAGTATACTCTCAAAGGAACATGGATCCTAGAACACTTTTTCCACTCACGGGTGGTATGTACCCAGATCAAGAAATAATATAGAGACCAACAACTTAGTTGTTTAGGTTGCTCCCGTAACACTACAGAGTACGTACTTCCTAAGCCGGGAAGTAAGGGTGCATTTTCTCTTTTTCACCTGCTCTTTCAGACCCAAGATAACCTCAGGAACTACCTTCCATATGAGAGAATGCTTTTCTAGATGTTGCTTCCAGTCTGTAAAATTCACCCAAAGCATAGGACGTTGTCTCCTAGTGGTGAGAACATAAGTCCTGGAGCACATACATCTGGACCTCACTGGATCACTTGGCAGCAGATAACTTGTCTTTAAAATGGGGTTGGCCATACTATCTCAACTAGGAGACATTAAGGATATGTGAAATTAAGAAAACTCAAAATAATTAGACTGCTACTTAGCAAGAGTAAGTAGTCAACAAATTGTTAATATCAATAGTATTGTTTTCAGCATGACTATTGCCAACAGAGTTAAGATAGAAATTTGACAGCAGGCTTAGGGGATAATCCTACCCAACTGGAATCCCTCATTGAATGCCTCCATTCAATTCACTGAAATTTCTGAGCTCTTAATATTGGCAAGGCTATTATAAGGGTTATAGAGATTATTAAGGCTTTTTTTTTAATCACAGAAGCTCAAAATTCATGAGATGAGAAGACAATTAACAAAAATACCTCTGAAATAAACCAAAGAGTAATTATGCCCATTAACGTTAAGAATGATTTTGGCCTTTCAAAGGAGGGCATTATTTTACCTAATGAGAGGGTCAGGACAGACGTCATGAAACAGGGAAGTTTTCAACAGCCCCACATGAAAGCACGGAGTTTGGGCAAACAGATATGAACAAAGAAGGACAGACATTTTAGTGTGAGGAAGAAGGAAGAGCAAAGATACATAGGCTACTTTCTGTGTGACCAAGGACTGGGTTGAGGCTGGACATGTAGGCTAGGCACACATGGTAGAAGGACTTCGTTAATTCTTTCTTGGATGGGCGATGGAGAAGCATCCCACATATTTCTTGAGTCATTCCCTATGATCGGAATATTTAGTTTCATGTCTGAATTCCTCATGGTCTCGGTATAATGACTGGACAGTAACATTCAGAAATCGTTGAAGTAAATGGCTGGCTGGGTGGGTGGGTGGATGGATGAACAAGCAAATGACAGTGATGGGATACACACACCAGCTGTCTTGTACTCATCTGCATGTTCACTTATTCATTCGGTCAATGTTTATTTAGTAAGTATTAAATAAACCGATACCTGAAACTGTACTGTGCAGTATGTGTGCCTTGAACTTGACCGGAATTATCCTCTCTTCCATAGGTAAGCCCAGGGAAGACCATCTTGCCCACCCATGGAGAGATTAACTTTCTGTGTAGTACACTCTTTCTGTTAGAAGTCAGGGATTTTTTTCTCCCTTAGTCATCTTTGTTGAATCATTAATTTTGATAAGAAGGAGGACAGTTCTTTAAAAATATGGACCCCCCCCCAAAAAAACCAATTTTTATGTTTCCCCAAGCACTGCAATTGAGACCACTCCGCTTGGCTATTAATACTCTAATGGAACAGCATGCCCTCTCACAGAGGGGAAATCAGCCATTGTGCTGAGCTGATTAGAAGTGATGGCATGGAGCTTCTTCCTGAGAACGGAAGTCCTGTAACCTCAAATACCGAGGACTATAAATCTCAGCAATATATAATGCTAATTGGTTTGAAAGGCCTCATCGATGCGGAGAACGGAAGCCAAGTTCAGAATGCTCAGGACTGGAAGCTCCAGGCCTCCGCCTGCTTCCAGAAGGAGACGTGTCATTTTCTCCCTCAGTGCTGGGAAGAGCAATCCAGGATTTTAGAAGTTAAGTCTCGCTAAATGCCAGACTGGAAGCCCTCCCTGATGGTGGGAGCGGGTCCATCTGAGGCCCGCCTGCAGCACATTGATCTGGGAAGCTGGGAAAAACGTGGGATTCAAACCACACTGAAGCTGAAGCTCTGAATTTGGGTCCATCCGTTAGTATGTTTAACAAGATCTAGTTGAGTCTTATGCGCAGTGATCTTTGAGGACCACTGCAGCAAGTGTCAGTCCCCATCCACTCCTTGAGGTCTTCCTCAGCTCCCCCACTTCTGCGTTATAAGGAAAATATTTCTGGGGCACCTGGGTGGCTCAGTCAGTTAAGCGTCGGACTTTTGATTTCTGCTCAGGCCATGGTCTCAGGGTTAAGGGATTGAGCCCTGCATTGGGCTCTGCATTCAGCGTGGAGTCTGCCTGGGATTCTTTCTCTCCCTCTGTCCCTGCCCCCATTCTCTCTCTCTCTCTTTCTGTCACTCTAATACATTGTGTGTGTATATATATATATATATATATATAAATAAAATATATATATATATATTTTATTTATATATATATATATAAAAAGAAAAATTATATATATATATATATGTATATAATTTTTCTTTTTTTTTTTTTTTTTTTTTAAGAAAACACTTCTGACCATGGGTTTAGCCAACCCATGTTCAAATCTCACGTCAGCCTCCTCCTCACTGAGTGGCTTCAGCCAAGCTCGGCTTGCTTTCTCCACACTCCATTTCCCCTCGTTTATGAAAGGCAGGAAATGAAGTCTATCAGGCTAGATTCTTATAAGGTCCCCAACAGTTAGCGAGCATATGAGCACTTCAGGGCATGGTGAAGAGCCAATATTATCGGTCATGGCTGTGAAACATGCATACATTTGCAGAGTATGAAAGATGCACTTGGGCGCCTGGGTGGCTCAGTGGGTTAAGCCGCTGCCTTCAGCTCAGGTCATGATCTCAGGGTCCTGGGATCGAGTCCCACATCGGGCTCTCTGCTCAGCAGGGAGTCTGCTTCCCCTTCTCTCTCTCTCTGCCTGCCTCTCGGCCTACTTGTGATCTCTCTCTGTCAAATAAATAAATAAAATCTTTAAAAAAAAAAAAAAAAAAAAGAAAGATGCACTTAATATTTTGTATGCCTCAGTTTGAGACTAACAGAATTGAACCGTTTTGAGCCCAGAGGCAGTCACATAGATACAAAGAAGATTGTAGAGACCTGGCCTTGAGTCTTAGTCCCACTGCTCATTGGCCACAGAGGCATTGTCCCTTGGCTTCCCTCAAGCTTTCATTTGTCATCTGCAAAATGGGCAGACACCCTCTGCCTCTAACAGTTTCTGTGAGTAATAGAGATATTTACATCCTGTGCCTGGCAGGTGTGAATACTAATACGTGAAACCGAAGATGATGCCACAGTCTGGCTTGAGGCGAAACTGCTACTCATACCACCTCTCATACCCCCAATTAGTCACACCCCTATTATTTGATATTGGACAACTGAAGTCTTCTCTGTCATGCCTACTCTGTTATGCAAACAGAGTTTCAGGTTCCTGAGCTACCCTTTTCCAAACAGATAGTTGCTTACGTCCCTCCGACCCCCAAGAAACTGTGGCGTCCTCACTGATAACCATTTAACAGTTGTCATCTGACTAACTTTGGGGAGAATACTTCACCTCTTCATTTTTCCTCCTGTGCACCCCGGCCATACTCACTGCACCCCTTTTAGTTAGGACAAGTCATGCTAAATGCTGTAATAGATAAACTTTGAAAACTGAGTGACATCCTCATCAAAGCAAAAGATTATTTACTCACTTGCTAGTCAAATACAAATTAGCCAGGTTTGGGAGATTTTTTTAATCATGCAGGCTTTCAGAGACTCAGACTCCTTCCAGCCTGTGGCTTCCAGGGTCATCTACAGAAAGAGAAGGGAGACCAGGGTGACAGAACACCAGAGAACTGAGTCCCTCAACCCGGAAGTGACACACATCACCTCTGCCTTTGTTTCATTGACCAGAGCTAACTCAACTCTGCCCCATGAACATGCTTGCAAGGGCAGACTGGAAAAAGTCCCAGTATCAACTTTACATTACGGAAGGAGAGCACAGATCTCTATCTCCGCCACTGTTACCAGCCCATAAAGTTGCCATGAAGATTAAATGAGAAAATACACGTCAGATGCTTAGCACAGAGCCTAGTACATAGTATATAATCAATAAATATTAACTGAGGCCATGATTCTTAAAACCGCAAGGTTGATTTTATGCTTTGGAAACACTAGTGGAACCCTCAGATGCTAATGGCTTTTTTAACTCTATCATGATGATCTATTCTGATTTTAGTCTGATTCTAATTAATTAATTCAACCCACGCTTATTGAGAATCCTATCAAGACTGGGTGTTGGCAGTGAAATAGACCCTTCCTGTGGCCAGGCATGGCATGGAGTGGTGGGGAGAGGCCATAAACACTAAGCCAACAATTAGAGAAATGACTATTTAAACTATAGCTACAAAAAAATTACATGACAAGGTACCAGAAAAGTACATACCTAGAGGACCAGTCTAAGCTGTAGAGCTCAAGGAAAGATTTTCTGAGAACTCAAGAATGACTATGGACTCTGAAAAACAATCTGAGGGATTTGAAGTGGCGGGGGGGTGGGAGATTGGGGTACCAGGTGGTGGGTATTATAGAGGGCACGGATTGCATGGAGCACTGAGTGTGGTGAAAAAATAATGATACTGTTATGCTGAAAATAAATAAATGAGAAAAAATAAAGAATGAATAGAAATTGGCCAAATGAAGAAGTAGGGGACAGACTTCAGGACAGATTTCACACATGAGCTGCCTCCTCCAGATCTCATTAACTCAATCCTGAGGATCATTCAGCTTGGACAGCAGACCTCATGGGATGTTCCAAAGCATCATCAGTGTAAAAACACAAATAAACAAAAACATCCTGGTAAACACGTCCCCAAGAAACACCAGCAACTTACAAAGAACACACAACATCCAAACACTGTAGCAGCTCTAAGGAACTTACAAATGTTTCCATCCAACTCAAACATTCTTTTTCTTTGGAATCTTCAACTGTATCTTTCAGTACATAACTTCTCTCAGCTTGACTCAAGCCACTGAATGTGTTTGAAATAGAAGTATTTCTGTGATTTGTACTGCTTTTGGCTAAACATTCAGTTCTGTGCTCACCAAGTCCCCCATACTCCATACATGCTGAAATATGAACTCATGTTAAATGTTCTTGTTAGAAACTGATGATGATGATGATGATGATGATGGTATTGGTGAAGCTGGGAGGCAACTTTTGGAAGTGATAGATAGGTTTATGGCATGGATTGTGGTAATCATTCCATGTGTATACCTTTATTTCCAGGCTTACCAAGTTGTATACATTTATCATGCACAGCTTTTGGTATGTCAAAAATAATAATTTGAAAAGGTGAAATAAATACTGACAGAGTGTGCACGTTTGATCTCCTAAGCACACAGACAACCACCAGCATGGGTGTGCACACACAGGCACACACATAGAGTAGGGAGCTCCATGGCAAAGGCAGATTGCGTGTGTGTGGAGATACACAGGAAATACACAGCACCCAGTGCAGTATCTGATATGTAATGGGCATTTAATGCATGATTGTTAATCTGATGTCTTTTCTACTCATTTGTCCTCTCTGAGCCTCAGTGTTCTTATTTCCTTATATTATAAAGTAATACTTATTTATAAAGGAATACTTATATTATAAAAAATAATACTTGCCGGGTAGTTCATCCATCTTCCTAGTAAATGAGAAAACCCGTGTACATTGCTTAGCAAAGAGCCTGTCATGCAGTAAATGTGAGTGATTGATGAAGTCAGTGAACATTTGAGTGCCTACTGTGTTCTGGATCATGAGTATAAAAATACTTTGCCAGTGATGGAGCATTCTGCAAATGGAGGCATACATTCAAAAATCATAATGTAATTGTTACAACATTAAGACAAATGTGTGTATCCATATCTCCCTGTCTAATTATGAGAATGGTATGAATAACCCTGTTCATATTCTCAAAGGATAATGGGAAGAGTAAGGAATGTGGCGTTTGCAAACACGGGTTCCGAATAAGATGATTGTACTTGATGCATAACCAGTTATGAATTCCAGGGTCAGTAGATTTAATACATTTTATATCATTGCAAATGTTTGCTGTACTCCCAGGGAAGATTAAAAAAAAAAAATTCCTGTCTTTGGCTCAGGAGCTTGCTTCTCTCCTGGCAGTGTGCATCAGACTAAATGTCACAAGAATATTTCAGCATATGTGGGTAAATATTTACACTCATTTTAAACAGATATTCCAAATTCCTTGTTGTTTTTCAGCAGAGGCCTAAACCTGGTGGTAAAAGTCATGAATAGAAGTTTTTCAGCCTCACTAAGTGAGAAGGGGCTTTTCAAGGATTCTTGCCTCCAGGGTGCTCTATTTTTCTCCTTCCATTCTTTCTGGGTTGAGCTGTTGGAAGGGAGAACTGGCCCTCTGCCATGGAGCTCTCTACCAAGCCACTTCAAATTATTGCTCCCTGGTCCCTGAGAGCCAGTAGAGATTCAGCTGTGATCACAGGGGAAAGAAAAGTATAAGGAAAGAAATATAGAAGATAAAAGAAGAAGGAGCAACTCTTGGAAAAATGCAAAATGCATAGGATTATGGCCTGGGTTACAAAATGCATAGACCAGGACTTGGATTGAGTATGGAAGGAATGAGAAATTGTAGCCGGAACAAATCAAAGATAGCACTTTGGAGATGTAGAGAGCAAAATTGTGCATCAGTGGGGGAATATTGCTGGGTTGACAGATTGATACTATACAAAGCTTGGGATATGGATAGTTTTGTATGTGTTTGAGGTGCATAAAAATGCTATGTATATGTATATACTTTTCTAGCAATTTCCCTTGCTTTCTAAAATCCTCAAGTAGTAGAGGCCCTTCTTTGGGGGAAAAGCACAGAGATCTCTGTTAATAGCAAAGGAAGAAGCTAGACAGAGATTCAGCTTGGTCTAATGGGATACTCTGAAGCATCCTTGGTGCCAGGATTGCGCCATCTTGAAGGAAGGGGATCCAGTTTTCTGACCCTGTATCAGTTGTTGGCTGCTCTGTTTCCAAGGGGCGTGAAGGCAAGGGCTACCTCCTAGTCGGGTTGAGCAAGGCTGAGCAAGGCAACTCATCCTTGGCCAAGTGCTCAGTACTCTAGCTGTGAGTGCTCTGAGCTGCCAGCATCCAAGACTCACAACTGCAGAGGAGTGGAAGGGAATCTGTATGGGCACCAACAGCAATGACTATAGAGGGACAGGTTAGAATCAGAAAGTTCTGTAAGTCCATAGACATAGGAACTGATTCTTTTATTCTACATTTACAGAACATTCACTGTGCTAGTCATACTGCTAGGCACCAGGGCTACAAAGACCTGAGAGCCATTCTCTATTGTGCATCCTAGAATAATCAGGGTGAGAATTCTGCTTTAGGATCCAATAATGGAGAAAGCAGAAAGGACACAGAAGGTTCTAATCACAAAACAGAACATACTTATTATGAACCTGCTAAATGAGCAGGCCTGTGCTCATTGTTACAGAGGCAACAAAGGTGTCTAAGTGTGACTTTGGAAAGATAACAAGTGGAAAGGACTTAATGAAATACAAGGAATGATATACTTAATGTCTTATTTTTTTTTAAGAGCTGAGATACCCTTTATTTTTTTTCTTTCATTTATTTATTTTCAGCATAACCGTATCATTATTTTTTCACCACACCCAGTGCTCCATGCAATCCGTGCCCTCCATAATACCCACCACCTGGAACTTAATGTCTTATAAGCAGCAGAGAGATTAAGTATAGGAGAACCCAGAGAAGAGAAAGGAATCATGGAAATCTGAGTGCTGACTCTGCAGTAGACCCTTACAGAATGGCAGAATGTGAGCTTATGCTAATGGGAGAAAGGCATTCTAGGCAGAGGGATGGCTTAAAGTAAAGAGGAAAAAAATATAAGGTCACATAAATTCTAGTATGTAATTGCCAAAGTGAAATTTTGCTACAATACCAAGTAAAAGTAGACACATCAGAGGAGAGGAGCCTGGAGAAGTGGGCAACAGGTAGAGGACCTTTATATCTAGGAAAATAAGGATTGGGGATTTGGTCTTTGACAGGGTAGTTAGCTGTGAGTGGATGCTGAAGAGCAGAAATTCACAATTAGAGCAGTTCCGTGGGAGAGTAATTGACAAAGTGTAAGGCGCACAGGAAGGCAGGGAAAGCTAGACCATACTGAAGTTAAACAGCACCATGTGTTGGTTTCCCGTCAAGTCATTGTTCAAAAGGAACACTTTAACACAAAGAATGAACCCTTGTGTAAGCATGGACTTTAATTAATAATAATTTATAAATATTAGTTCATCAATTAAAGCAAAAGTACCACAGGAATGCAAGATGTTAATAATAGGGGAAACTGCAGGAGGAAGGCAGGGAGGAAGATGTACTTTCTGTGCTTTCTGCTCAACGTTTCTGTAAACTTAAAATTTCCCTGAAAAATGAATTCTAAGAAAATCTTAAAAACAAACAAACAAACACCACTTCTTCCTAGGCTTTTTACCCAGCCATTTCTTACTCGTTCTCCAACTTTCAGTAGAAGCCTACCACTTCTCTGTGCTCCTCTGATGGTCTAGATCCTCTCTGTAGGGTTTCAAACCACCCTGAACTTATCCTTAATTCCACTATTTTTCTTACAAGGTTGATGACCGGGACTACTCTCAAAACACTGTGATGTGAGCAAAAATATATATATTTTCTCATATTAAACCACTGAGATTTTACTGTCTGTTATACAAACTAATGCTACTTACCCTAATACCTGTGTTCACAGAAAATTGTGCATCTTAGGGATCAGGATTTTGTTTGTCCATATTCACCCTTAATTTTCTAATGTCTAAAAATCATCTGCTCTTTAGGAGGTACTCAGTAAGTGTTGGCTGATTGCATGTTTCCTTGCAAATTATTTTATTATACTGGTGGGATGTTGTTAAGAAAGTGAGTTGGGGGAAATTGGAGGAGGAGACAAACCATGAGAGACTGTGGACTCTGAGAAACAAACTGAGGGTTTTGGATGGGAGGGGAGGGGGGAGGTTGGGTGAGCCTGGAGGTGGGTATTAAGGAGGGCATGTATTGCATGGAGCACTGGGTGTGGAGCATAAGTAGTGAATGCTGGAACACTGAAAAGGAATGAAATGAAATAAAATAAAATAAAATAAAATAAAATAAAAACAAAAAAGTGTGAGGCAAAAAAAAGAATGTTGGCTTGAAATTAAGATAGTCCATGGTTTCACTGTTAACTCGCCCGTTTACTTTTGCTTTGTGATATTGGCCAACTCATTTTTATACCTTAAACTCTTCTTCTCCTTTGTAAATTGGGAATAAAAATAGTTCCTGTGCTATAGGTTGTTGTAAGAAGTAAATATGATATTGTGTGGTCTTAGCCCACGTTCCCCAGGAAACAGAGCCTGATGCAAGGGCCAAGTGCAAATACTTAATTGTGGAAGGTGCAATCCCAGGATAGCAAGAATGCAGAGAAGGGAAAGTGACATATGGAAGGATGGACATAAATGCAAGGTGATGCCCTGCTGTGCTGTCCATTGTTTCGTGATCAATGATGAAGAGACACAGCAGTTCCATAAGAGGGTGGACCCACTGGGTCGTAGGGATCATCTCCAAGCAGTTAGCTTGGAGAATCCGTACTTCAGAAAGGGTCATCATATGACAGAGGAAGGAAATGGGATTCATACTCCTGATTCTGATTTTCAAAGCTGATATCACACACTTCTGGATGGCTGCATGGGACCCTTTCAGCAGCTGTTCAGAACACCTCATCCCTATCCCTGTGCTGTGCTTTCCATCCAAGTCTGGAGTGGCAAGGAAAACTTAAAATTCAGGAAGTGCTGCTGTCCCTGCATGGGCCACCAAAGGCTGACCCTCCTGGGGAAGCTGTCGGCCTCCTCCAAGAGGCAGGAACTATGCAGACCCGAGCAGAAGCGGTTGTCTGTTGATTCAAGCTGATGAACCCTCCTTAGGCAGGAGCTGTGATAGTGGAGGTGGTACCAGCAGTTGAGGGCTAGAAGAAAATAGTACTGAGAGAGTCCACCATGGGGCAGAAGATGTGTCCGAGACAGCCTGCAAAGAAGTGATCACAGCGTCTGGCATGCAATAAACACTTAAGAAATATGTTATTATTTTCCCTTCTATTACATAGTTAAGAGTCTTATTTAAGACTACCATTTCTGTCAGAGGAGACAGATTGGGGGCAGTGAGACTCTCAGCAAATCTTAAAATAGGAAAAAAAATTTATTACAAATTGTATTGTTAGGAGGACTGCGTGATAAGATCTGTATCTCTACACTATTGCTATGCATGCAGTAGATGGTGTACGCTGAGGGTTGAATAAGCACTCAATTTTATTT
Source organism: Mustela nigripes (assembly GCF_022355385.1). Lineage (NCBI taxonomy): Eukaryota > Metazoa > Chordata > Mammalia > Carnivora > Mustelidae > Mustela > Mustela nigripes. Next base: position 17,807,319 of record NC_081565.1, on the reverse strand, counting down.
GAGATATTGGTTAAATGAATGGGTAAATGAACAATGAAAATAAATCTCTGACAAATGTTGAATTCTAGGATATTAGAGCTAGAAAGCATCTTAGAGAGTGATTATTTCAAATTCTTCTTTTATACCAAACATCATGGAGGTTCCTGGAGGCCAACTGCTTCCCTAAGGTCTAACAGCTCACTCACAGGTGTTCAAGGATTATGTATAATTGCCTCATGCCCTTCTCCAGTGACTCTCTATTGATCAGAGTCCTGTAATGCAAAGGAATCTGATAATTAGAATAAGAACTATCATTTTTCTAGCACTCACAGTGTATCAAGCACTTTTCACCTGTCTGAGGTATTTTAGCATCCCTCTTTCTTTGTTTCAGGTGATGGCATCCCTTGAGCAGTTATTAAAAGATAGAAACCAAACACAAGTGTTGCTGTTCCCGATGTTCTGACCTCCTGTCACTGCATCACCTGGCTTGTGGTGCTCGATGATGAATGTCCCCTCTTATCATTCTTACAAGATTCATGTGGGAGGAGGAGATGGATGCCCCAGAACGTGGAACAGGAAATGGGCACAGGAAAGCAAGGGGAGTGAGCCGTGGACAGCAGAATATTTAAAACTGAGATTCCCCCTGCCTCCATCTGCTGAATTTACCTTTTTTGTTTTTTTTTTTTTTTTAAGAATAAGTCCCTTCTGGGAAAGCCTCACTCAACTCCAGATACTTTTCCAAGACATTTTTAGAGCTGGGACTAGCATATCTAATTTGGTGGTGCAAAGTGTGATTTTAATTAGGTCATTTCCCTCGGAGGGCTGGGGGCTCTGTTGGCTGAACTTCATAAAGGAGCCTGTGGGTGGGCAGCGTGCGAGGCACTCAGAGGTGAGGCACATTCAGGACAAGCCTCCCGGAGGGGCTTGGCTGTCACTTGTGAGATTTCCCCTATTTCTTCTTCTCCTAAAGTCGTTGGAAATTGCTGCACCCAGGGAGGGATGTGGTCTCCCTCTCAGAGAGGAAAGGGCTTTGGAGTTCTTGGATCAGAGCCAGCTAATATCCAGGGCATTTATTTTTCAGCTACGGGGCCCCTGCCTGGATCAGTCACTCAATCCAGACAGGTGTCCACCTTCCTTGCTCCGGGGAGTCCCTCTGGGGCCCGGAAAGACTGCTGGTGCCGCTCCCCGAGTGAAAAGTTCATGTTCCTCCTAGTCATGAAATAATGTGGTCCCAACCTTCCCTCCTGGGGTGTGTCCAGTGATTTAAGGCTTTTGACTTCTGCCCTGGAGAACAGAGCAGAGATAAATTGTTGGCTGCTGACAACGTCTCTTCCATACTGCAAAAAGACAGGGCAGTGCAGCTGGGTTTCTGGGTGGGCCTGGTCACCCAGGAGGGGCTGGCCAAAAGCTGCCTAGCTGATGGAAACCAAACAACTCCCAGAAAAACGGAGGCTTGAAACAGAACCCAGGAAGGAGGCATCTCATGCAAGTCTTCCCTGGTTCATTGCCCTCCTTGGAAAACTGGATGGTCATCTCTGGTTTCCGGAGCACCTAAGGGAACTTTCTAACACGCGTATCCCATCCCATCATGTTTCTGCTTTGAGACACCCTAAATGGGTCCCTGCTACCCAGGCAGGTTAAGGTTAGAGCGCTTGCCACTGCATCAAGCTTTTTTTTTTTTACCCCTGTCTTCCTAGAGCTCTCCAGCTTCATTTGCTCTCCTACCATGCCCAGTCCCTACAGTTGGCACACTACATATGCCCTCCAGATCTAGGCCCTTCCCTCTAGCTGCCATGATCTTTGAGGCTTCTCTCTCTTCTCTGAGCAGCTCCCCTTCGCCTCCAACCCAAGCCCGTCCTGGACCTGCTTTGCTAAATTCTGCTCATTCCTCCGGTCTGATTTCAGGTGTCCCCTTCTCTGGAAGCCTCCCCTCCATACACCTCCCCCACTCACTGCCAAATCCAGAAGACCTGACCATTTCCTTCCAGGTCGACCTGTTTTGACATCTCTTTTAACACTTAACAGTTTCTATTATAATTGCCTATTTCATTTACCCTCCTCCCCATCCTTCCCCACCCCCTTCGTTGTAAGCTCTGTGAACCTAAAAAACAGGTTTGTGTTTTTGTTTATCATTATGTTCCAGTTCAGTTGTCAGGCATATTTTAGGCACTCAATAAATGTTTGCTAAATTAATAAATGAGACCCCGGAGGGCATCCTGTTAAACCTTTAATGATTTTCATCATTTCCTGGGGATTAAATACTTAAACACTTCTCTTGAAAACTAGCAGAATCTGGGGGATTGGGGCAGGTTTTCACCCATAATTTACAAATAAATCATAAGAACGGGTGGTAGTAAACCCTGAGGTTTTGTTATTTTTTTTTTTCATAAACATTGAGTTTTGGTAATAGTTTAAAAATTGATCTGGAGATAACAAGAACAAATGTGGTCATTAGGTATCAGGTCTGGAGTCCTGTCTCTAGAGTTGTTCAGAGGAATATACGTGAGCACATTAATTAACCTGATTGGATTCTTTTGTGTTTGTGATACACAACCAAGGGGCTAAGGCATAAGAATGTTAAGAGAAGAGCCTCGGTATATCCAGGATGTCACAGGACTGCTAAGAAGGGGGCATGTATCTGGTTTTTTGTTTTTTTTTTTTCCCTAAGAGGAAACTAAGCTGAGCATAAAAGTGGTTTTGGGAAGGGTAGGAACCAGGGGGGCAGTCATAGGGAGAATCTGGCCAGAGGAAAGCTTGTTCATCGTTGGAAAAGGGCAACTCCTTTCCATTCTGGGTAGCATTCTGTGCTTTATGGAGCCTAGACAGACTCTGAAGCTACGGGTAACCTCCGAGTGTGTTCCTGGGCCAGTCTCCATAGTGTTAATGAGGGGGGTCGCAGGACAAGCTATGGTCGCATGCAGAAGGCTCTAGAACTGAAGACCTCAAGGAGGAATTTGTGGCAGTCAGACAGAGTGCTAACAACGGACTTCCTAGATCAAATGGTCACCATGATCCTAGTCATCTCTCACTTGCTGCCTTTCTGTTACAAGAGTTTCTCTTCAGGGTGAGGAGTGGAATTGGCAGCTATCCCCACCCTTCCTTTTTTTTAAGGCGTCTTTCCTGCCCCCTTTACTCTGAAGTTAACAGCAGTACCTCATCAAAATAATGGGCATAACCCTTTTTATTTTCTAGTATAGTGATTCTCAAAGGGTCTTCCAATGAATATCTGTTCTGAGAGACAGTAATAGATGTTGAGTTAAAAAAAAAAAAAAAAAAAAAAA
>NC_081565.1:17785113-17803959 GCF_022355385.1 Mustela nigripes | reverse complement strand
TAAAAAAAAAAAAAAAAAAAAAAAGCGCCAGGCCAGCAAGTGTGGGAAGTGTTACATAGTAGAGCCCACTCTTAGAGAATCACATTTCACGTCAGGATACTGAAGACATCCGTGAGTCCTAAAGAAAACAATCAGATACATCCATGCTCACTCAATAGTAGAACTTCTTTATTTAGGAAAAACTTCATTAATATTCTGAAAAAAGCCTTTAGGGGTGGGGTGCCTGGGTGGCTCAGTGGGTTAAAGCCTCTGCTTTCAGCTCAGGTCATGATCCCAGGGTCCTGGGATTGAGCCCCACATTGGGCTCTCTGCTCAGCAGGGAGCCTGCTTCTTCCTCTCTCTCTCTCTCTCTGCCTCCCTCTCTGCCTACTTGTGATCTCTGTTTGTCAAATAAATAAATAAAATCTTTTAAAAAAAAGCCTTTAGGGAAATGCTAGTGCCTCATCTAAGGATTGTGATTTTGTTTACCTTAATATATTAACCTAGTATCTTCTTTATAAAACAAAGAAATAATATGTCTGTTATCACAATTCCATGTTATCAAAACAGTCATCTCTTGTTATAAATGTTTATGACATATTTTGTATTGTCTTCTGTATCTGGAACTAAAAATTTAATTCCAGAGACATTTGTATCATGTTCTCTAGTGAGTTACAGGTTAATGCCTGAGTTGAACATTCATAGAGGAGACAGCAATGACACTACTCATCTTGTAAATAGTGCTGTTGTTTATTGAGGTCTTACATGTGGACCAGAAATGAGACCAGATACTCTTATAACTATTTTCTCATCCTAGAAGTGAAAGGGTTTACACATACTGCTCTAATCTCCATTGTTGCTGAGGAAATGGTACCTCTCATCTCATCTGAGTTCAGTGTGGATTCTCCTCCCCTGACTGATCAAAGCATCGGGTGGCCTCTACCCTTCTTGGAAGCAGTAACATAGAGGCGTGACATGTGACAAATGCAGCCCAGGTTGGGACACTGGTAGCATGGATGTGTGTTGTCTGGTAGTCCTCGAGATGGCAGTTCTTTGAATGTTGGAGAGTAGGCAAGCTCTCATTGAGTGGCTTTGGATTCCTAAAATTAGAACTTGGACCATGGGGAATAGAAGTGGACCATGATTACACACATTCTATAATTAGCATTCTGAGAAGATATTTGTAATTCAGAGTCCAAGCTAAAGGGACAAATGGATGCTTGGAGTTCTGAAACAAATGAAAACTGTGCAGGAGCTCCACATTGGATAGGAAGAACCTTCTTTCTTTTTGACTAATGGAATGCCTTGTAAAAACATTTCAGGATAGGAGAACTGCCTTCGGGTCAACAGTCCTGCCACAGATGTCTGCTTGGGTTTCACTGTAGGGTCAACAGATCCAGTAAGACTCTTACAACCTACCCTCCTTTTCTCCCCCTGCACCCCAGCAGCCTGCTGCCCTAAAACACCAAGAGGATCATGGCATCCCCTTTGCAGAGGCCCAGACAGCTTCTCATCACACTCCATGTAATGAACCCCTATTTAAGCTATGAGGGCTGATAGTCCAGGGCCCTGACTTGGCCTCTCAGCCAGTTCTACCCTGGTGTCCTTGCCATGAAGAAACTTGTCAGCACATGAGGCTTTGCAGTCTTCTGACAAGAGTGGGAGGTGTTTTGAAGTTTTAAAATAAGAGCCTGACATGTTCAGCTGTTTGATTTACTTTGTTTTTCTTTCATTTATCCTGATTGCACTCAGTGACGCCAATTATATCTATGTTTTATCTCCTTTGTCTTCTATAAACATTTTTTTCTATTTTTGTTAAAACCTGCTTTTAATTTCTTTAGTTTACTTTTTTTCCCAGCCTGCCTTCCATGGCTTTAATAGCTGTAATGTTCTTTTCACTGATAGAGATGAGGCTTTTATTTTTTTTTAATGATTGAATTTATTTATTTCACAGAGAGAGATCATAAGTAGGCAGAGAGAAAGGGGGAAGCAGGCTCCCTGATGAGCAGAGAGCCTGATGCAGGGCTTGATTCCAGGACCCTGATACCATGACCTGAGCTGAAGGCAGAGGCTTAACCCAATGAGTCAACCAGGTGCCCTGAGATGGGGCTTTTAATGTGGCTCTCAGTAATGGTTACCTTCTTCACTTTCATTTCATTCTTGACCTTGTTGTTGGGTTCTTTGATCTTCTTGTTGTTCTTATTGTTCCTTGAGTCCTTAAACATTTCTTGAGCCCTTAATGCATAAACATTTGTGTTTACTCTATACACATGCAGCAACATGTTTGGAAATAAGTACTATTTCATCTGGTAAGATTTGGGGGGGCTGTTCTTCAATTTCCTTCCTTTGTAAGATTCATTTCCCCTTTCTTCTGGCAGGTATTCTTATTCTGTATTCTCTGCTGATTCTCCTTATATTACCATCATCACTGAATAAGTTGAGTTTTTCCTTTATTGGCTTTTGTGGAAAAATAGTGGTGATGGGAGAGAAGCACCACTTGTCCCCCTTCTAATATGCAGTTGTGTGCGTGTGTGTGTGTGTGTGTGTGGAGGGGGTGCAAAAATGAGAGAGGAAATATGGTTTATGTTTCTCTTGTTTTCATTGAATTACATTGGTTTTAGGAGAATGAGATCAGAGATACACCTAACTTTTCTTCTTAAAAATCACAGAGTGATTTCAAAGATTATTCTAGCTACACAAACAGGTTGAAAGGAGGCAAGTGATGAGCTGAGGAGCTGTAGGAAGACTATCATAGGAGTGAATATAAAATATGATAGTTCACAGATTCAGAGAAGAGCAAAGAGAATAGAGGTAAATCTATAAAGACCTAATGATTATTCCTGGCTCTGCCCACTATTGCCTATGATCTTCTCAAAGGGCAGACATATGTTTATTCATCTGTACATTCGCAAGGACAACTGGGCACCAAGTATATAGCAATGCATGTTTGTTGCAACCAGACAGGAATGCATATCTAAGTTTTAATTAATTAAAATATTGCTCTGAATTAAGTATTTTCCATTTCCCCTTAGAAACTGCTCAGGTCACAGCAGGAGGTGGAATTTGTGTAAGACTTTGTTCTGTTGGGGGTGGGGTTATGTAAGCTTTTATAGCTGTTTCTCTAAAAGCCCTTTACTTTGGAAGTAACCAATGTGATAAGTGATTTCCTCCTTAATCGTTTCCACATTTTAAGAAATGGGAATAATAATAATAAAGTGCTACTACTAAAACCGACAATAATTTGATGGGTTTTCTGGGGTGGGGGGGATTAGTCAACAAATGTTCAATGTGCCTTTTGCAGTCCTGATTTTGTCTAAGCACTCCCTAAGAGAGCGTCTACTTGCTCTTCTTCTCTCCTTCCTATGAAAGGGAACTAGAACTTGGTCAGACTTTCATCTTAGTCTTCCCATTACAGTTTTTGCTTTTCTTTATCATAGTCCCTTGCACAGTTTTATAATCATCTGCTTGTGCACCATTAGACCAGAGGTTATGACAGTTTACCCTCCTATCTAACAGTACCTGAATATAAAAGATCTTCCATATATTTTTAATGAATAAAATAACTTGATTTCTAATGGTAGGTCATTCCTATCATGGCTGTGGTTGCAAATAACCCTCCCTATCCCCTTTCTTGGACACACAAGGATTAAAGCAAGGCCACCCACAGCCTTTGATCATTGGGTTGAACAGAGAGGTTCATCAGTAACAGAAACAACCCAAATATGCCGTATTTGGAAAAGCACGTTTCTCTGACATATGGGCTTCTATGAGCAAGAGTCACAAGCTATCCTGTTTTGGTGAGTCATACATGGCTCCAGCATCAACCATTTGCAGAAGAAAAGGAGAAAATGATTTTAATTCATGAAAGAATACATTCCATCAGAGAAGATACATATTTCTGAAGCAGAGGACGCATTTTCAGAAAATACAGCCTCTCTCTATAAATGTGTGAAATAAAGCAAAATTGCATTATCATCCAACAGCTTGAGGTTTTTTTTTTTTTTCTTCTTCCCGTTTCTTTAAAAGTGTAATTTGTTACTTAGTAAGCTCTTTATTTTTATTTGGGAAATTGAATAGTTGTAACTAACCCCATGGAATTGTGCTTTGTAAAAGTTGGCCTCCTACAAATCAATTTCCCTTCCTTTCTCTCTAGTGGTGCCATAGCTCATCCTAGCAAGACAGTCCATTGGCAGTTGTGTTCTGAACTCCTGCAGGGCTCTCAGCAGCACGTTAAGTGATGGATGGCTAGAAGGTTGATGATGGAGGATGGGAAGGGGAGCATCACCATCTTACTGAAGCTGGTAGAAGACCTATTGCCATTCCTACAGTCTAGCGTTTCTCTGGTGAAAACAAGCATTTTTGTAAACTAATTGTTGGTGGTTGTTGTTGTTGTTTTAATAGCCACACTAAATGTATTTACCAAACTAAAATTTTATCTTGGAATTTTACCACTTGTTTACTATAATAGGACAGTTAGCTTTGATTTTGTGAAGGCTTAGTATGTACTAGGTACTTTGCATACCATATGATTTAACTCTTATTTTAAAAGAAAAGGTTGGGTTAGGGCATCTGGGTGATTCAGTGGCTTAAGCATCTGCCTTTGGCCAAGGTCATGATCCTGGGGTCCTGAAATTGAGCCCCGCATCAGGCTCCCTGCTCCAAAGGGAGCCTGCTTTTCCTCTTTTTCTGCTACTCCCCTTGCTTGTGGTCTCTCTCTCTCCTGTCAAATAAATACAATCTTAAAAAAACATAATAAAAAAAATAAAAGGTTGGGAGTGGGGAAGGGACAAATTTGGCCCAGTCCAGGAGAAGCCAGAATTATCTCATTTGATTGACAGATTTATTTTAGTCTTCTTTAATTCATTATTTTTAAATTATGAAAGCAGTCAGTATATTGTGTATTTTATAAAGACCAGTACATTTTAAGAAGAGATATGGGGGGCAGTAGTCCCCTTTTGTACTCTAGTTGATCATTCTTAGAAATGTAGCCACGTTTTAACACTCTTGTCTTTTTATTTTTTTTTAATTTATTTTTCATTTATTTTCAGCATAACAGTATTCATTATTTTTGCACCACACCCAGTGCTCCATGCAATCCATGGCCCCTATAATACCCACCACCTGGTACCCTGTCCTCCCACCCCCACCCCTTCAAAACCCCCAGATTGTTTTTCAGAGTCCATAGTCTCTCATGGTTCATCTCCCCTTCCAATTTCTCCCAACTTCCTTCTCCTCTCTATCTCCCCATGTCCTCCATGCTATTTGTTAGGCTCCACAAATAAGTGAGACCATATGATAATTGACTCTCTTTGCTTGACTTATTTCACTCAGCATAATCTCTTCCAGTCCCATCCATGTTGCTACAAAAGTTGAGTATCCATCCTTTCTAATGGAGGCATAATACTCCATAGTGTATATGCACCACATCTTCCTTATCCATTCGTCCATTGAAGGGCATCTTGGTTCTTTCCACAGTTTGGTGACCGTGGCCATTGCTGCTATAAACATTGGGGTACAGATGGCCCTTCTTTTCACTACATCTGTTATCTTTGGGGTAAATACCCAGTAGTGCAATGGCAGGGTCATAGGGAAGTTCTATGTTTAATTTTTTGAGGAATCTCCACACTGTTCTCCAAAGAGGCTGCACCAACTTGCATTCCCACCAACAGTGTAAGAGGGTTCCCCTTTCTCCACATCCCCTCCAACACATGTTGTTTCCTGTCTTGCTAATTTTGGCCATTCTAACTGGTGTAAGGTGATATCTCAATGTGGTTTTAATTTGAATCTCCCTGATGGCTAGTGATGATGAACGGTTTTTCATGTGTCTGATAGCCATTTGTATGTCTTCATTGGAGAAGTGTCTGTTTATATATTCTGCCCATTTTTTTATATGATTGCCTGTTTTGTGTGTGTTGAGTTTGAGGAGTTCATTATAGATCCTGGATATCAACCTTTTGTCTGTACTGTTATTTGCAAATATCTTCTCCCATTCCGTGGGTTGCCTCTTTGTTTTCTTGACTGTTTCCTTTGCTGTGCAGAAGTTTTTGATTTTGAAGAAGTCCCAAAAGTTCATTTTCGCTTTTGTTTCCTTTGCCTTTGGAGACATATCTTGAAAGAAGTTGCTGTAGCTGATATCGAAGAGATTACTGCCTATGTTTTCCTCTAGGATTTTGATGGATTCCTATCGCACATTGAGGTCTGTTATCTGTTTTGAGTTTATCTTTGTGTACGGTGTAAGAGAATGGTCAAGTTTCATTCTTCTACATATAGCTGCCCAGTTTTCCCAGCACCATTTATTGAAGAGACTGTTTTTTTTTTTTCCCACTGTATATTTTTTCCTGTTTTGTCGAAGATTATTTAACCATAGAGTTGAGGGTCCATATCTGGGCTCTCTACTTTGTTCCACTGGTCTATGTGTCTGTTTTTATGCCAGTACCATGCTGTCTTGGTGATCAAAGCTTTGTAGTAAAGCTTGAAATCAGGTAATATGATGCCCCCCGTTTTATTTTTGTTTTTCAACATTTCCTTAGCGATTCAGGGTCTCTTCTGATTCCATACAAATTTTTGGATTATTTGCTCCAGCTCTTTGAAGAATACCAGTGGAATTTTGATCGGAATGGCATTGAAAATATAGATTGCTCTAGGCAGTATAGACATTTTAACAATGTTTATTCTTTTGATCCAAGAGCATGGAATGCTCTTCCACCTTTTTGTGTCTTCTTCAATTTCTTTCATTAGTGTTCTGTAGTTCCTCAAGTACAGATCCTTTACCTCTTTGGTTAGGTTTATTCCCAAGTATCTTATGGTTCTTAGTGCTATAGTAAATGGAATCGATTCTCTAATTTCCCTTTCTGTATTTTCATTATTCATGTATAAGAAAGCCACTGATTTCTGTACATTGACTTTGTATCCTACCATGTTGCTGAATTGTTGTATGAGTTCCAGTAGTTTGGGGGTGTCTTTTTATTTTTTTTAATTTTAATTTTTTGTTGTTGTTGTTGCAAGCACTTTCTTTTGACTTCTTTCTTAGAAAAGATAAGAATTTTTATCTTTTCACACACATGTACATTCACACACATCCTCAAATAATGGCCCTTCAAGTATAATTATATCACATAAAACCTAAAACACTAACGGTTCCCTGGTATACTTCTATTGATGATCTTTCGACTGCACAAAACTTTCTTTATTGTCTTGGCTAAAATCGTATTCATTTTCATAGAGTTATGTAATTATTGGCCCCAACTGAGCCACCAGTTTTTACACCATGACTGCATTTCTGTTTTGTATCATTTTTTGTTGTTGTTGTTTGTTCATTTGCTTTTCTGGGAGTTAATAATTAGGTTAATAATTATTTCCTTTTATAATTTGCTCAGATTTTAAAGTACCAGTAAATTAGTCTACACTGTCTTTTTTTTTTTTTTTTCTGTTTTTGAAGATTTTTTTTTCTTTGTTAAGTAAGCTGTACATCCAGCTTAGGGCTTGAATTCACAACCCTTAGACTGAGTCGCATGTTATACCTACACACCCTTAGCCTGTATTTTCAAATGGAACTGTATTTTCCCATGTGAAAGGAAACAATACTTTGTTCTTCAGCGTTTTAAACTTGAACATGATCATTTCAGACTTTTCTGTCTTCAGGTTCCTATGAGGAATATTTCTGCCCTCCGTCTTTTCATCAGTCATCCTGACATTTTTCAACTCCACTATGCTGGTGGCTCTCTTTTCTTCTCCTTTCCTGCATTGAGTTCAAGTTTACTTGAGTTTTCATCTTCCTCTGTTTATTACATTAATTTCTGAAGCATATCCTCGAACAGATTCTTGGGAGAAGAAATGAATAGGAGGTAAATTCTTCTGGACTATGTATGTCTAAAAATGTCCTCATGCCGGATAACACTCATGGATAATTTTCATATAGAAATACAGGTTGTAAAGAGAGACATAATAGATCCCACGATCAGGAAGATGAGGGAAGACTAGATAATTTCAGACCTTCTGGGCCTATGTTAGACATTTAAAACATATTTTGAATGAACTAGAAAGCAGTCAGCAGCAAAATATCAAAGGGTAATTTGATTTTTATTATTTTTTAATGTTAGTCACTATACAGTACATCCTTAGTTTTTGATGTAGTGTTCCAAGATTCACAGATTTAAAGTATTCTTTTTTTTATATTTCTTTCAGCATAACAGTGTTCATTGTTTTTGCACCACACCCAGTGCTCCATGCAGTCTGTGCCCCCTCTAATGCCCACCACCTGGTTCCCCCAACCTCCCACTCCCCGCCCCTTCAAAACCCTCAGATTGTTTTTCAGAGTCCATAGTCTCTTATGGTTCACCTCCCCTTCCAAAGTATTTTTTTGCCATCATATAAAGACTAGACTCTAGGGGGATTAGAAGTGAAGCAGAAAGCCCTGTTGAACATGATTGAAATAATCCAGGTAGAAAAAGCTGGTGTCTTGAACTCAGTATGGAGGAGGAGCTGGTGGGGTGATGTTAGCATGGTATAAATAGTCCTGCCACTTGCTGATACAAAGAAAACTAGAAAATAAATAGGGGGAGAGAGCAATAAGTGGGTAAAAATCCAGGAAATTTCTTTTAGTAAATATTATTTTGAGAGGGGATACCAAGTGGTAACTTAGGTATCTGGAGTTTAGAAAAGTTAGATGTGCTGTTTAAAGCTATGGGCCAGATGACATTGTACAGAATAGGGATGAACAAACTATAGCCAGTAGGCAGACTAATTTTTGTAATTAAAGTTTGTGTGTATATGTGTGTGTGTATGTATGTGTAAATAAAGGTTTATTATAACAGTCATGCTCATTTTTTAAAAAAAATTTATTTATTTTCATTTAAAAAAAGTTTTCAGTGTTCCAAGATTCATTGTTTATGTACCACACCCAGTGGTCCCCATAGTGCATACTCTTCTTAATACCCACCACCAGGCTCACCCATCCCCCCACCCCCATCCTCTCCAAAACCTTCAGTGTGTTTCTCAAAATCCACAGTCTCTCATGGTTCATCTCCCCCTCCAATTTCTGCCAATTCACTTTTCCTTTCCTTCTGCTAATGTCCTCCATGCTATTCCTTATGCTCCACAAGTAAGTGAAACTATATAATAATTGACATTCTTGACTTATTTCACTCAGCATAATCTCCTCCAGTCCCATCCATGTGGATGCAAAAGTTGGGTATTCATCCTTTCTGATGACTGCATAATATTCCCTTGTATATATGGACCACATATCCTTTATCCATTTGTCTGTTGAAGGGAATTTTGGCTCTTTCCACAGTTTGGCTATTGTGGACATTGCTGCTGTGAACATTGTGGTACAGATGGCCCTTCTTTTCACTACATCTGTATCTTTGGGGTAAATACACAGCAGTGACATTACAGAGTCATGGGGTAGCTCTATTTTTAATTTTTTGAAGAATCTCCACACTGTTTTCCAAAGTGGCTGCACCAGCTTGCATTCCCACCAATAATGTAAGAGGGCTCCCCTTTCTCAACATCCTCTCCGACATTTGTTATTTCCTGTCTTGTTAATCTTTGCCATTCTAACTGGTGTAAGGTGGTATCTCATTGTGGTTTTGATTTGAATTTCCCTGATGGCTAATGATGATGAACATTTTTTTTCATGTGTCTGCTCTCCATTTGTATGTCTTCATTGAAGAAGTGTCTGTTCATGTCTTCTGCCCATTTTTTGGCATGTTTATCTGTGTTTTGGGTGTTGAGTTTGAGGAGTTCTTTATAGATCTTGGATATAAGCCCTTTGTCTAGAGTGTCATATGTGAATATCTTTTCCCATTCTGTGGGTTGCCTCTTTGTTTTGCTCACTGTTTCCTCATTTTTTTAATGTAACGTCTATGACTGTTGTCATACTACAGTGGCAGAGTTAAGCCATCACAAGAGAGCTCATGTAACCCCAAAGCCAAAAATACTTCCCATCTGGCTCTTACAGAAGAAGTTTGGCAACTCCTGACCGAGGAAATAAGTATAGTTAAAAAAGAAAGAAAAGTGAAGGATTAGCTCTGGGGTTTCTGAACATTTAAGTGTTAAGCATGTGAAGGTGATTCAGTGAAAGATGGGGGAAGAAGTAGTCAGTGAAAAGAGGAAAGCCAACTAGATATGATGTCCCAGAAACTTAGAAAGACAGTGCCTTAAGAAGAAGAAAATATTCAACTACAGCAGATGTTGTTGAGGCATCAGTTAAGATGAGGGGTAGGTATTTGGTCACCACATTTGGCAAGATGAACTGTAGAGACCTTGACAAGAACTTAGTGTGGAGTGTCAGTGACAAAGTCTAATTGGAATGGGTTCATGAAATAAAGGAAGATGAAGAAGGGAAAAGAGTGAATGTGTGTGTTAAGAAGACTTACAATGAAATCTACCCTCTTAACAAAATTTTCAACATACAATACAGTTAACTATAGGTGCAAAGCTGGGATAGAGTGGTGCAGCCAGTACAAAAAACTGTATGGAGGTTCCTCAAAAATGGAAATACTGTATCATCCAATAATCCCACTTCTGGGTATTTATCCAAAAGAAATGAGGTATTTGCACTGTCATGTTCATTGCAGCATTGTTCACAGTACATGGGACAAGGGAACAATCTAAATGTCCATTGGTGGCTTAGTGAATGAAGAATAAAATGTTTTGAGCTTTGAGGTAAAGACAAGCAGAAAAATGGGGTGATGACTGAAAGGAAGCAAAGATTCAAAGACGGAAGCAGATGGGTTTGCGACAAAGCAGACTTTGAGGTGGACATTGGCATGCAGAAAAGTTACTAGATCATGCTTTCGGAGTCAACATCTTTAGAGGGGAGGGGGAGGACAAGACTAAACAGAGGGAAAAGCTGTCACAGACAAAGTCCAACAAGAGCTTCAACCAACTCTGGGAGAGCTTTGAAGCTGAGATGGTCCTTCAGAGATGTTCCTCGGCGAAGGGAGGAGTCAAGCCTGTTCCCATCCTCATTGATAAGTCACTGGATGGAGGCAGGAAGGAGGGGCACTCTTGCCTGAATTGGCCCTGCCCCACTGAGGCATGACAATGAGAACTCTTGGTTAGTCCGTTCTCAGTAGCTGGAAGAATAAGGCTTTCTTCCCAGAGAGGGACCCAGAATGGCACATTCTAGAACTCATTTGAGAAGGGGCTTTATTTAAAGTATGGTACTTTCTTCTTTATGCTGCAATCTATTCCATCCCTCTCCCCCATTCTCCTTCACAGGAAATCATGAACTTTACCTTGTGATAGGACACCAGAGAGACTCTATTGTATGCCCTATCTAAAAAGGATGGGGAGTAAAAAATCTATTTTACTTTCCTGGCTTGGCTCTCCTTCTGTTAAAGGGCATTAACATGACCATTAGCTTTTACTTAGAGAATTAAGGATTATTGTTGGATCCAGAAATGTTTCCTAAAGACTGCTAGTCTTCTTCTATAAAAATCAAACATAAAAGAGATTGAGTGTAACATGAAATCAATGGCTGGTACCTTTGGCCTTTGGAAATAGGTTTAGTTTTAAAACTAAATTAGAAAGGAAGGGATTTTCATATTGCCGAATGTCTCTTGCTAAATAGTTTCTATCATGTTCCCCTCATCTAATAAATATCTCTTATTTATGGCCTCTTTATCACTTTGGAATCATAGGTGAAAAGAACTCATCATGCCTCTCATCCACCCATGTCCCTAGTACAAATACACCTGCTATAAATGATTTGGCTGGTGCTATCCATCTCTGCTTGGAGGGATCAAGGAATAAGGTTCTCAGCAAATGTTTTCTCCTATTGAGTAAAATGGTTCTCCCTATAATTTCCATCCTCCAGTTCTGCTTTACACTCACAGAATAGGTATAATTTCCCCTCTGGAGGAAAGCCTTCCAGAGATTTATGGGTAACTTGCGGTCTTCTTTCTTCCTTAATACTTCTCTTCTGCTTCATATTCTTTCAGTTTAGTTGGCAAATCCATACTAGGTCATCATACTAGGCCTGCCAATGTGCTAAATTCTTAGGATAAGTATGCACCCTAAACACCAGGAAATAATTCCAAGTATTTTTATTATCCTGGTTGCTCTCTTGGGTCCTTTCTCACTTAAAATGGGGTGCTTCCTCCTGGTTAAGGATTTATTTCTTGCTGCTCTTTCTTTCTCATGCCAGATTCTCTCCACAGTACATCTTAGCTAACAGATACCGTGAGTGAACACTTACCCTGTGACAGGCACTCTGCTAAGCACTTTACAGTCATTCTCTCACTTAATAGTTACAAAAAACCTAGAGGTAAATACTTCTGTTTTTCCTATTTTGCAGGTGAAGAAACAGTCTTTGTAAGCTCAGGCAACTTGCCCAAGATCTTAGCTAGCATGTGGTGCAGAAAAGAGTCAGTCCCACATCTGTCTGACTCTAGAAATTGTATTCTTAATCACCAGACTACACTTATCTCTGTTACCATGGTTCCAACTCACATCTAATGCCTGTCATCTGCCAAGGGGATAGCACCCCTGTTTGGGGTGAATTGTGTCCCCCAAAAAGATATACTGAAGCCCTGACCCAGGCTTTACATTCTCAGAATGTGAATTTATTTGGAAATGGGATTATTGCAGCTGTAATCAGTTAAGATGAGGTCATGCTGGAGTAAAGCAGACTCTTAACCCAATGCGACAGTGTCTTTATAAGAAGAGGGAAATTTGGACATGGATGGACAGAAGATGGCCATGAGAGGAAAGAGGCAGCTATTGGAGTTAGGCAGACACCAGCTGCAGAGCACCTGGGGCTACCAGAGCCTATAAGTCACTGGGAACAATCCTCCTTGAGAGCTTTCTGAGGGAGCACAACCCCAGCTTCCTGAACTGTGACAGAGTAAATGCCTGTTGTTTTAAGCCATCCAATTTATAGTATTTTGTTATGACAGCACTAGGAAATACATACAGCCCCTCAGTCAGGACTCTGGTCTTGGCTTCAGACTTACCTCACCAAGTGCTCCGGCCATCTTTCCATGAGGGTCTCCTTGGCAGATAGCATTGACATGTCAAACGCTGACTTTCTGAGCTTGCCTGCTGTGGAGACCAGGCTCCCCTTTGAGTGCCCCCTCTGCTCAGCTCTCAGTGCCCATACTTGCAGCTACTCAGTCCTGAAAGACTGTTTTTGTTGTTTCTTTTTTTTTTAACGATTTTATTTATTTATTTGACAGAGAGAGATCACAAGCAGATAGAGAGGCAGGCAGAGAGAGAGAAGGAAGAAAGCTCTCTGTCAAGTGGAGAGCCCAATGCAGGCCTCAATCCCAGAAACCTGAGACCATGACCTGAGCCAAAGGCAGAGGCTTACACTGAGCCACCCAGGGGCCCTGTTTTTGTTGTTTCATTCATCTTTAGCGCCTGCTAGATGCCAGACACTGGGAGAAGTGAAAGGGACAAAGCAGAGAACATGAGAGCAGGCAGTCACCTCCTCTGAGTGCTTTGTACAGATTACCTCATTTATTCATCATGGCAGTCCTATGAGGTAGGACTAGTAGTGTCTCCATTCAACAGGTGAGGAAACAGGCCCAGAGAAGTGGAGTGACTTGTGTGAAACCACATAGCTAGCCAATAGCGGGACTTGAGTTTGAACTCAAGCAGCCTGGCTCCAGAGTCTGTGAACTCTGACCGAGCTTTCCTTTCTCTGGGAAGAAACCACTCCTGGCTTCAGGATTTTAAAGGAGCTGAAACATGAAGGAAATAATTGTGTGAGTGAATGTAGTGATTACACTGTGATGAGTGATCTGAGCAAAAATGAAACAACATTAGGTGAAAGGGTGGAGGCTCAGATTTCTCTAGAGAAGAAACAGTGAGACAGAGATGTGACCAGAAGTAACACTCGGCCAGGTAAAGAGGTCAGAGAAGGGGATTTCCAGGCACAGGGAGTAACAGATTTGCGGCCGATGATGGAATCAGACCAGACATCCCCTGCCATGCCCCAGCTGGTCACTGAGTGCTGTTGAACACATTCCTTCATTTCTCTGCTTATTTTCCATCACTTTTAGACAATTGTAATGGCCCTCCAACTGCTCTCTCTGCGTCCACTCCTGATGCCCCTGTCAGAATGCCACATTGCCACCCAAGTTCCCATTTACATGCAGATTTTATCAGGCTTTCTGCTGAGGGCTCTTCAGTGGGTTCCTCCTTGCTTTCAGGTGGATTCCCAAATATTTGCTCTGGTGCTGTGGATACCTGACAGGTTGGTCTGTCTGGTGTCCTTTCCTCCACTCTGATAATGGCAATCCCTACTTCCTGCCTTTGTCTTTGGAAAGCCCCTCTCTACCAAACACTTCAAGAGACCTTGGAGGCCAAAGACTGCCCTCCATACAGGTGAGCATATGACCAAGGCTTGATCAGTCTTGGTACACTACCTCCTTAGTCACACTTACCTAAAACAACAGATCTCAAAATTGAGTGCCTCAGAATCACCCAGAGGGCTTATGAAAACAGATTACTGGACCTCAGAATTCCTGATTTCATCAGCCTAGGGTGAGGCCTGAGAATTTGCATTTATAATCCATTCCAAGGTGATGCTGATATGGAGGCTAAGGGTCAAGTATAGAATAGAGGCAAGCCACAGAAGTTTATATGTACTCAATAGAAGAGAGAAAAGTTGTCTACATGCTCTGTCATCTATTGCTAGGAAGATGCTAGGAGCCACCAATGATCAAAACCCCTCAGCCCCTAACACCTGGGAAAAGTCTCTTTGCAGGATGAGACAATGTGGCTAAAATGAAAAGGAAAATAGACATAAGAGCTAAGGAGAGACTACAGCATGATTTTTAGTCCCTGGATCTAATTATCACCAAAGCTAGCTTAACTCCTGCTTTCTCTTTTAATGTAATCAAAAATATCCACCCCTACCTCCACTTCTCACCCCTGCCCCATGCATACTTTCTTATCCAAATGAGACTTTGGGTATTTTTTCAGTCGCTGGCAAATGGCAACAAGTTGTACCTGATACACATGCATGGCCTTCAGCACCCTGTCTCAACTGTTCCCAGCCTGCTCCACTCTCCTTCACCCAAGTTTGTCAGCCTTTGCAATTTCCTTTACCTTCCTCAGGGCTTTTGCACATCTGTGTGTTTATCCCAGAAGGCTCTTCCCTACTACTCTGAACAGTCCTGCCTACCCTGAACATTCCTGTTCACCCTACCTTCAGATCTTCAGGAAGTTTTCTTCCACCAGATAAGCTTAATAAGCTAGGTCAGTGCACTCACAGAACCAGCTTTAATTACTTACCACCCAGTAAGTAAGAATATGTGTAATTAATTGTTTAACTTATGTGTTCTCTAATGTAAATTCCATAAAGGCCCAGAATTGTATCTTAGAACTTAATTAGAAAGAATAGATAAGAATCAGAATAAGTTGTACTTCATCAAAATTAAATTTTTATACCTAAAAGGACTCTATCATCAGAGTGAAAGGCCATCTACAGATTCGGGGTAAATATTTGTAAATCACATATCTGATAAGGGATTAGTATCCAAAATATAAAAAGAATACCTATAATTGAACTAAAAAAATAAAAAACCCAATTTAACTATGGGCAAAGGACTTGAATAGACATTTGTCCAAAGAAGGTATAGAAATAGCCAAAACCACATGAAAAAATGCTCAAAATCCCTAATCATTGGGGAGATGCAAATCAAAACTATAATGAAATACTGCTTCGTACCCATTAAGATAGCTATTAAAAAAAAAAAAAACCACCCTGAATAACAGGAGTTAGTGAGGGTATGGAGAAATTTTAATGTTTGTACACTACTGCTGGGAAGGTAAAGTGACACAGCTACTATGGAAAACAGTAGGACCGTGCCTCAAAAAAATAAACATAGGATTACCTAATAACCCAGCCATTCTGCTTCTGAAAGCAGACTCAAACAGATATTTGTACACAGATACATAGCTACATTATTCACCATAACCATAAGGTAAAGGGAACCCAGATGTCCGTCACCTGATAGATGGATAAAAAAGTTATGGTATATACATACAATGGAATATTAATCATCCTTAAAGAAGAATGAAATTCTGACACATGGTACAACATGAATGAACCTTGAAGGCAGGTTAAGTGAAGTATGCCATCAAAAGGACAATATGTCCTCAAAAGGACAATTATATGATTTCACTTACTGGAGTAGTCAAATTTATGGAGACAAAAAGCAGAACAACAGTTGCCAGGGGTCAGGGAGATGGGAAATGGAGAGTTATTATTTAATGGGTATAGTTTCAGTTGGGGAAGAGGGCAAAATTCTGGAAATGGATGGTGGTAATGGTTAGACAATGTGAAAATGTCCTTCATGTCACTGAATGGTATACTTAGAAATAATTACAATAGTATATTTTATGGAGGTTTTGCTACAAAAAAGAAAATAACTCTCAATCAACATCACTACTATAATTGCTTGGCACATAATAAGTGCTCAATAAATAGTGTTCAAAAATGAATAAATGGTGAATGAATCAAAAAGTGATAAATCAATGAATCCATTAAAAGAAAAAAAACAAATTTATAAATATCGATGTAGAAGGAAAAGCACAACCTCTTTGAAAGCCAAAAATAGTTTACAAGACATTATGTATACTAATATAATCTTATTCTCCTGAGGGGGGGAAAAATAGAGTCAAACATAAACACAGAAAAATGTCTGTAAGTTCGATCCATTAATTGTGGTTATTTCTGGAGTAGAACTATGGGTGATGGATTTTAGTTTATACTTTATATACTTCAGTACTCCTTGAAGGTTTTAAAATAAGCACAAATTACGTCTTATATTAAGAAGCAATCAATACATATCCTTTCATTTTGAAAAATAAATGCAGAGTTTGAAATGAAATGCAACACTTTCGGTGTGGTCTAACCAGAGCACATTGAAGATGGCCATCACTTGCTGAGCTTGGAAGCCTGGACTTCTAATTTAAGAGGAATATATCATATGCCAGGCCCCCAACAAGTTGTTTTCTGGCCTCATGTTAATTCTGGAAAGGTTAATTACTCCCACAACCTAGTCAACCCACTCTCTTGAGATTTTTCTGGACAAAGCATGGTTTTCAATACAAAAGAATGAGGAGATTGGAACTTCGAGAGACTAAGCTTAGAAGTAACCTTTTGTGGCTTAGCTATTTTAACCCTCCCTCATCCATCCCACACACTGCACACAAGTTTGTCTAACCAGGAAACCCTACCCAGGAAAATCAAGCCTCACGTGGAAAGTGAGAGGTGGCATTAGCCTGGCAGGAAGGATGTTTTTGTTGGTGAATCACATCCGGTGGGAGCTGAAGGGACAGCTGAGGCACCTCCCTGTCTTGATTTTGTCACCAGTGGTACATGAAGTTCACTCTAAAGTCATGGATGAGAATCTAGGGGCTGTTTTGGGAAAAAAAAAAAAAAAGTCTATGCAAAGAAAAAAATGGATTCTTCAGTTATGCCATGGCTTTTAGTGAATGGGATGAGACCATGGAAAGTAAGTTCTGGTGTGGGTTCCCTTTGGAGAGAACCTGGTTGGGCAGACAATGCTGGATGGAAAGAGTCCTCACCTGAAAGCCAGACACGCAGAGTACTAGTTACAGGTCTGACATTAATTAGCTCTGGGGTTGTGGACAAAGCACTTCATCTTGAACTTCTGTTTCCTCTGTGAGGAGTTTGAACCAGGTGTATCTTATTGTAGCAGTAGCAGCTTGACTGGGCTCCATCTCCCAGCTGTGCCACTGTGTCCCAGAGTAAGTCTTCCTGCCTAGCCAGGTGCCCTGAGTATGCAGTGCCCGTCATGTCACCATGATTGAGACTGTTCCCTACCCATCACATTGCTTTTCTAGTAGCAATAATACTCACATATGTTTGTATTTATGGGCTACTCAGACTGTGACTAGGCATGGGCATGGTATGTGGACATGACAGAGTGTGTATACCCTTTTAGGGGTCATTCTCACTTATTAGCTAATGGACATTTTAACAATGTTTATTCTTCCGATCCAAGGGCATGGAATGGTCTTCCATCTTTTTGTGTCTTCTTCAATTTCTTTCATGAGTGTTCTGTAGTTCCTCGAGTACAGATCCTTTACCTCTTTGGTTAGGTTTATTCCCAGGTATCTTATGGTTCTTGATGCTATAGTAAATGGAATCGATTCTCTAATTTCCCTTTCTGTATTTTCATTGTTAGTGTATAAGAAAGCCACTGATTTCTGTACATTGACTTTGTATCCCGCCACGTTGCTGAATTGCTGTATGAGTTCTAGTAGTTTAGGGGTGGAGTCTTTTGGGTTTTCCATATAAAGAATCATGTCATCTGCAAAGAGAGAGTTTGAATTCTTCATTACCAATTTGGATACCATTTATTTCCCTTTGTTGTCTGATTGCTGTTGCTAGGACTTCTAATACTATGTTGAACAAGAGTGGTGAGAGTGGGCATCCTTGTCGTGTTCCTGATCTCAACAGGAAGGAAGCAAGCTTTTTCCCATTGAGGATGATATTTGCTGTGGGTCTTTCATAGATATATTTGATGAAGTTCAGGAATTTTCCCTCTATCCCTATACTTTGAAGCGTTTTAATCAGGAACGGATGCTGGATTTTGTCAAATGCTTTTTCTGCATCAATTGAGAAGACCATGTGGTTCTTCTCTCTTCTCTTATTAATTTGTTCTATCACATTGATTGATTTGCGAATGTTGAACCATCCTTGTAGCCCAGGGATGAATCCCACCTGGTCATGGTGGATAATCTTTTTAATGTGCTGTTGGATCCTGTTGGCTAGGATCTTGTTGAGAATCTTAGCATCCATATTCATCAGTGATATTGGTCTGAAATCCTACTTTTTGGTAGGGTCTTTGCCTGGTTTGGGGATCAGAGTAATGCTGG
>NC_081565.1:17779116-17785013 GCF_022355385.1 Mustela nigripes | reverse complement strand
GAATATGGATGCTAAGATTCTCAACAAGATCCTAGCCAACAGGATCTTGTTGAGAATCTTAGCATCCATATTCATCAGTGATATTGGTCTGAAATCCTACTTTTTGGTAGGGTCTTTGCCTGGTTTGGGGATCAGAGTAATGCTGGCTTCATAGAAAGAGTCAGGAAGTTTTCCTTCTGCTTCAGTTTTTTGAAACAGCTTCAGGAGAATAGGTGTTATTTCTTCTTTGAAAGTTCCCTGGATTCCCCAGGGAATCCATCAGGTCCTGAGCTCTTGTTTTTGGGGAGGTTTTTGATCACTGCTTCAATCTCATTACTAGATATTGGTCTAATGGAGACACAGAAAGCTTTTTTTTTTTTTTTTTTTTTAAGATTTTGTTTATTTATTTGACAGAGAAAGAGACTGTGAGAGAGGGAACACAATCCAGGGGAGAGGGAGAAGCAGGCTTCCCACTGGGCAGGGAGCCTGATACAGGGCTTGATCTTTGGACCCTGGGATCATGAAGTGAGCCAAAGGCAGACCCTTAACTACTGAGCCATCCAGGTGCCCCTGAGACACAGAAAGGTTAATGAACTTGCCCAAAGTCACAAGGCTAGTAAGTATAGCAGCTGAGATTTGAACTGAGCTTGTGTATTTACAGATCTCTTACTCCTAACCATATTACAGAGCCCCTCCCAAGTTAAATGTCTAAGGAGTCCCTCATTCTTTTGTCCTGTGTATCACAAATCAGAAGTAATGTCCCATCAGAAAACGTTTTTCAGTTGGGTTGACATTTGCACTACTTCATCCCCTTCTGGTAGGTAAATGTTCACACTCTAGCCACTTTTCAATAATCCTTGCCTGGAGTTTGCAGTTGAAGAGAATCTGTTTGAGCCATAGCACATAGTTGATATGCATTTCTGAAGGTGTGGGAGTTTTTAAAATATTCTAAATCACTTCCCGAAGGAAAGAAGACAGAGGAAATGCACAAGTCATGCTGATTAATATTTGAGCATAAATAATTATTAGATAAACCTGCCAAGACTATGGGCTAAGACAATTCCTTTGCCCCCATATGTTTGTCAGTCATAGGAATTTGCCTTCCTCCATTTTTCCGGTGTCCCCTTCGCTCAGTTTCCCTGCTGTTTTAGCCATAGACGTAGATCAGACTTCATCACAACCACCCCTGACAGCTTTCTCCCTCCTTTGCTAAACCAAAGTTGGTTTCTGTTGATTCCTTGGCTTTGCCACTTATTTGTTCCAGAACCATCCATGATTCTTCCTTCTCTACCCAAACTTGAGCTTGGTACTCAGGGTCTTTGTTATCTGGCCCCAAGCCATGGTCTTTACGTCATGTGCACCTAGTTTTTTCCCTTCACCTGTCCTTTGCTCCAGCAAAGCTTGATTGTTTCATGTTCACTCAACATGTTCTCCATACTTTATGCTTTTGCATAAGCTATTCCTTTTTCCTGGGAGGTCCCTCTCGTCGTCTTACATTCCTGATTTTTACTTTTCTTCCAAGACTAAGGCCAGTATTAAATCTTGGATGGCTCCTTGCACTGATTCCATCTCTCAGTCCTCTAAGCCTCAGTCTGCTTGGGTAGTTCCTCTTAGATGGGAAAGTTTGGGCCTAAATGCTTTAACACTTTGCCTAGCTTTAGCTCCCTCACATGCCCAGTACAAAAACAGCTTCTGCTGAATGTTGGGTGACCTGGATAGAGGACCCAGATATTCTGACTCCTTTTCCTGCATCAGGAATATGACTCAACATCCATTAACACAGAGTTTTTGAGCACCAAGGGCTGTATGATGACTAGGGGATCTGACTCAAAGTTGATGACTTTCAATGTTCTTTAAAGCCCCACCTGATCTGAGTCCTCATTCCTGCTCTGACCCTGCCTCGCTTACATCCAGCAACTGATCTCCTTTCTTATCCTTTAACATGTTCCCACCTCTGTGTTTTGTACTTGATTCTTCTTCTGCCTAGAATGATCTTTTGCTAAAACCAACCTGCCTCTTTGTTTACCTACTTCAAGTCTTTGCTTAAAATCTCCTTCGTCAGTCCATCCCTGACTATATAAAATTGCAGTCACCTCCCATGCTCACTCTTCCTAAGCATTGCTTGATCTCTTTTCCTTCATAATGTTTATCATCCTCTGACTCACTCTTTATTTTTATATCCATATTTTTTTTATTCTGCCACTATCTCTTCTATTCTTTGCTGCGCATTTCATGCCTAGGAAAGTACCTAACATATAATAGAAGTCATATTACTATGCTGCTCAAGGTAAGCAAGACATACTCAGTCTTTACCCTCTTGTTTCTCAAGGGCCACAAAGAGGATATAGTTGGCTTAACACCACCAGGAGGATATAGTTGACTTAATACATCTGAGAAGTATTCTGGTAGGGAAGTAGAGGCAGCGAACTCAGACTAGGACAGCGAAGGAAAATAAGCAAGTCATCGTCCTTGCTCTGAAAAGAGTTATAGCTTTCCAGAGAAGTAAATAGATAAATTAACAGATGAATAGCAGATAATGTGAAAATGA
This sequence comes from Mustela nigripes, assembly GCF_022355385.1. Taxonomy (NCBI): domain Eukaryota; kingdom Metazoa; phylum Chordata; class Mammalia; order Carnivora; family Mustelidae; genus Mustela; species Mustela nigripes. The sequence continues at coordinate 17,782,486 of NC_081565.1, read as the reverse complement.
CCTTGCCAAAGGACAAAATAAACTCTCTCTCCTGCATGTCTTATCCATCCCAGTTGTCTATAAATTCTGGACTTGGTCCAGAGCTAATTCTTCCTTTTCCCTCACACCCCTACCTTCACCCCACCTCATGCTTGCACCATTCTCCAGGTACTTGGGAGAAGGAGCACGTAAAAAGATGCTTGATGGATGAATGAATGGATCCTGAAACAATATGTGAGCACGTGGTCCCCCTCTCCCCTGAGCAATATAAATGCCAGTGGTTATTTGGCTGTGAGATGATTGTATTTTCCTGTTTATCCATTTGGCTGGCACAGTAAGGCAAGGATTTCATGATCATTCACTCACTGATATATGGCGTGATAAAAGCAGGCATCTGCCTATGAGGAGCAGTTCTCCTTAAAGCTATTCTGAGAAAAACAGGTCCAGTAAACTGAGCTCACACCCATTACTGGAGATATCTCCAAATTTATTACTGGAAGTGATATCAAGAGGAGAGTTGACATAGCCTTCTTCTGTTCAATTTCATCAATGGTAATTTGGAAGGCATGAGATCATCTTAGCCATGGGAAACTTGTTGCCCTCATCCACTCACCGGAAGGCTAATGTAGCCTGCTGGAATCTAAGGGGGCACAGCTTCCCTTGAGATGACTCCCTTATCTTCAGATTAATAGATGAGAAAACTGGGGCCTCGAGGGGCAAGTGATTTGTGTAAATTCACACAGTTACAATGTGGCAGAGTCTGGATTAGAGCCTGTCATCTGGTGCATACTGATCACCTAATCATCGCTTGTATACCTCCAATGACAAAACTAAATCTCCACTTGAAGCTTCTAGATTCTATACTGATATAACTAAAAACAAACAAACAAACAAACAAACAAAAAACAATATTTGGCAGAAAGCCATCTCTAGTGTGAGGCTAGAACAAAAGTAATGAAAGTCTGGAAAAACATAAATTAACTCACGAGAATATTTTGTAGCAGTATTATATACTGATCAATATTTTCATCTATTCAACATCAGTTACATATCTACCAGCAACCTACCTTAGGATACCAGGGATGCAGAGTTGAGTAACATGGCCTCTGCCCATATGTGAAGGTGCCTATCTATGAAAACATGGTTTTGAGGGTATTTGTAATTAAAGTAAATAAGGAAGATTGATTCATACAAGCATAGTGTCTATGAGAACAGGGCAGACTTGAGGAGAGAGGGTCTATGATTCAGAGCAACAGTCTAAAGATTATGATTGGCTCCTCACATATCTAATCTGGACACTTAATTTTAAATTTCCCAAAAGTCGATTTGAGATTGCTTGGCTGGCCAATATCAAGAGCTAGAATATAAGCTCCCCCAAATCAAAGATTATACCTGATTTCATTCATAAATTTCCAGCAACTCGACGCTTAGCTGATGCTTACTTAGCACGTGTATCCTGAATCGTTGAATGTAGCAAGTGACAAATTACACAAGGCAGCAGAGAATGGAGGCACAAAAACATGTGGATTAGGCTTCTAGCAATAAAATGCAGACTTGAGGAATTAGTGAGGGATGGAATATCAAGAGCAGCAGAGCAGGTTTCGTGCTAGTTTTTGATGACTGATAATTCTCATCTGTTCGGTGATTTAGAGGCTTTTCTGTATCCATACTGTCAGTCTAGCTCCCAACAAACTGTAAAGTTGGTGGAGGGTTATTTATTACCCACACTGTAATAAGGGCAGCCAGCTCCTGAAAGGAATCACCCAGAGATGTGCCTCCCATCACCATTTTGTCATTTTTGGTGTATTAGTGTGTTTTAACTGTGAGCCGAAGCTAAGCAATGTGGTAAATTGCTTGCAAAGATGGTTCCAACCACTCCGCCATCCTTATATTGTCTGCCTTTGTCAAGGTGTCTTTGCTACTCGTGCCAGAGGAAGTGGAGTTTATTTCTCTGCCCTTTGAATTTAAATTTGGCCATGTGGGCTCCTTTGGATAACAAAACATGAGCAAATGTGACAAACGCAGAAGCTCGACAAGTCCTTCTGCATCACAGCTTATACTCTTTTTTGTCTCTTTTGGGGTCCCGAAACTACAAAATGGAAGAATTCAAGCTCACCTGCTGCAGATGCATCCCAATAGCAGTCTGCTGACCATCATTCCTGAGTGAGGCCATGTGGGACCCTCAAGCTCCAACCAAACTGCCTTGTAACTGCCAACCGTTACAAGTGACCGCACATGAGACCAGCAGAAGAAACGCCCAACAAAAACCCAGCCCAGATTTCTAACCCATAGAACTGTGAGCGAATGAAATAGTGTCCTAAGCCCCTTAACTTTATATTTGTTTTACATAAATATAGTGTAACTGATATTTATATATTATACATAGCATACATTACATATTTACTATATGTAGCATATAAACATATATTTATTTTACATAATACATAATATTACATAAATATATCTATATAATATATTTATATAATATATAAAATGCTACATGAATATAATATAACTGAGTGATAACTGATGTGGAGGATATTAGGAAAATATGAAGCAGGTAAGGTAGAGACCCATCTTAGATTCCTTCTGCCATGAATGTAAGTGGAAGGAGAAGAAAACTTGAGTAATTCCCTTGTGGTACAAAGAGGAAAATCATGCAATTTTCAGGTAAAACTAAATAACCTGGGAATATTATCCTCCCTCTGTTTATGGCCAGAGGAAGAAGGTGGATTAATCTGGAAGACTCCCTTCTCTGTTACTAAGAAAGCCCCCAAAGCACATTATTTATGTTAGGACCACTGTAGCTGGCATCTACGGAGACTTTCTTCCAGAGATTCTGATCATGCAGCAAGTCTTCAAATAGAAGTAACTGTTGGGATGCAGTGGGAGGCAGGATCTAGAATTGATTTGGGGGGAAAATTCTTACATTATATCCACTTTTGTTAAAGCAGAGGGAACATAAACAAGTCTGGCCTTTAGACAAAACCTATACCTGGTCACAGTGCTCAGTAGAAGCTCGAGGAGACCAGTGGAAGCAAGACCCCAAAGCGAAGTGCCAAGTTCTTTTTTTTTTTTTTTAATTAAATTTATTGATTTTCAGCATAACAGTATTCATTATTTTTGCACCACACCCAGTGCTCCATGCAATCCGTGCCCTCTGTAATACCCACCACCTGGTTCCCCCAACCTCCCAACCCCCCCGCCACTTCGAACCCCTCAGATTGTTTTTCAGAGTCCATAGTCTCTCATGATTCACCTCCCCTTCCAATTTCCCCCAACTCCCTTCTCCTCTCTAACTCCCCATGTCCTCCATGCTATTTGTTATGCTCCACAAATAAGTGAAACCATATAATAATTGACTCTCTCTGCTTGACTTATTTCACTCAGC
>NC_081565.1:17682449-17778716 GCF_022355385.1 Mustela nigripes | reverse complement strand
ACCCAGTAGTGCAATGGCAGGGTCATAGGGAAGTTCTATGTTTAATTCTTGAGGAATCTCCGCACTGTTCTCCAAAAAGGCTGCACCAACCTGCATTCCCACCAACAGTGTAAGAGGGTTCCCCTTTCTCCACATCCTCTCCAACACATGTTGTTTCCTGTCTTGCTAATTTTGGCCATTCTAACTGGTGTAAGGGGATATCTCAATGTGGTTTTAGTGCCAAGTTCTTAAAGGGGAATGACAGAGACATGAGCTGGAGGCAAGGACGGTGATAAGTAAGTTAGTCACACATTCAAAGCCCCCAGAGCACAACATCTTGACCTCATGGCTTTTAAGACCTTGGGCCTGATGGATCAGGAGCCACAGGTGAAGAGCCTGCACTCTCCTCTTCCATCCGTACCCCCACCCCATGGAGAAAGGCTGCCATGACCATGACCATTCCAGTACAAAACTTGCAGGGTCAAAAACTCCCCCTCCCAACCAGTGGGAAGAGTTTTCTCCATTAGAGACCACTGCACTGTATGTCACAGCTCCTCCCTGCCCAGAGAGACCCCATAATACACAATCCTGAAATAACCTAGGGGCCTGTTCCAGCTCCCAGAATGTGCCTGCTCTCCCACCTTGAGAGTGTACTTTCACCGTCATAAACTGCTTTGTGCTTGCTACTTTCCTTCTGGCTGTCTATTCGAGCATGGATCCCCATGTAAATCTTCTCACTGGGAATCCAAAGACTGAGACCTCCATTCATACAATGCAGACTCTCTCACCCGAAGCAGTAGAAGAAAGGAAAAAAGAGACTTTAAAGAAACCACATAATTCACAGTGCTAAGACACTAAAGGAGCACTAAAAGTATATTAAAACAATTATACAATTATTGTAATTATATAATTAATTGATACTAATATATAATATGTATTTGTGTGTTAATCTGTAACTTCATTTGTAATTATAGATTTTTTTCCTGAAATGTATTTTATAGCTTGACGAATGGTTTCATTTTATTGGTGAACCTATAAAATGGTACTGTACAAAAGCTATTTTTCTTTCTTCCTCGCTTCTTTCCTTCCTTTTATTTAATTAATTAATTTATTTGACAGATTGAGAGCACAAGCAGGAGAAGTAGAAGAGGAAGAAACAGGCTCCCCGCTGAGCAAGGAGCCCAGTGCGGGGCTCGATCCCAGGACTCTGGGATCATGACCTGAGCTAAAGGCAGATGCTTAACCCGCTCAGCCACCTGAGAGCCCCTCAAAGCTATTTTCAGAAATTAAATTCTTTAAAAAAATAACATGAATCCACATACACTTTCAGGAATTTTTTTTCCTCAGCAATGTTTGATTTTATATTCCATGTGTTGATTATCTAAAAGGAAATAATTTTTATGAGTAAATATTTGGATAATGATTTTCTTTGTCATAGCTATTAGGTATCACTATTATTCTCTGAAGAAGAGCTTTTTGCTCTCAGTAAGTCTTTTTTACTCATGAAATTTTCACTAAATTGCTTGCAATCTTTCTCAGTATTATGGTTTAGAAATTTAAAATTGTTGGCACCTTCAATTGACTCTTGTCAGTAGATAAAATACTGAGAAAATGCTCTCTGCAGATACAGAGATACCTGGGAAGCACAGAGCAATTTCTGCTAAGTAGAGGAAATCATCAACTCTATTTTTCCAGTTAAAATATGTAAATACTTGAGGGGTGCCTGGCTGGCTCAGTTGATGGAGCAGGTGACGCTTGATTTCAGGGTTGTGGGTTCAAGCCTCATGCTGGGTATAGAGCTTACTTAAAAAAAAAAAAAAAAAAAAGCTTTTAAAAAATGTGTAAATACTTGAGTCCAAATATCTTTTATAGGTACTCTGTTTCCCCCCAGTTGAGCCAAATGACTTTTTCAACAAATATTTGTATGAGACATAAATGCATCAAATAAGTGAATCCATTTACAACACTAAATATAGATGCTGCAGAATGGTGCATCTGCTTGGTTTCATTCCAATAAAGCACAGAATATAGAAAAATTTCTGGTTAGCAATAGGGGCTCTTCAAGAGATAGTTCCTACAAATCTAGATACTCCAAAATGATGTCCAGGCAGACTTTCTGCCCCCACCCCCTTTAGTCCCCATCCTGCTTTGGTCTCAAAATAATCTTTAAATATCTTTTGAAGTAGATTCAGAGACACAGCACCTCATTCTGTTTTATTAATACACACTTTCATTTTTTGATTTGATTGATAATGACAGGATCTATTGCCAATCTAAAAAGCATTACTGGACAAGTAAAGCAATATGTAGCTGTCAATTTACACCATCCACTAAATATCCATTCCTGTGGCAGGTGCGTTTTGGAACGCTCTCAATGAATGGACCACTCGGTCTTTATTTCCCATGCCTATTTCCCACGCCTATTTCATGCAGACCTCACCTCTTTATTTCTCACAGATCTGCCAGACCATTTCCTCCATCTCCAAGCCAGTAGACAGGGGCCCTGGGGTAGAGCAGTTACACCAAGTGGCCAACAGGGGCAACACTGCTGGATTTTTTTTTTTTTTTTTTTTTAGAGTACCTGTGGACACCGGAAGGATGCGGCTTTTCCTGGCCAGTCCGGTCTGTGTGCTAAGTCTAAAAGGGAAGTGTTAGTTATTTTTAAGTGTAGAAAGTGGCTGAAATGAAAAAAAAGACTATGGATGATTGACATTCAGGCTTAAAGTGTATTAAAGGTGCAGTGTGTGTGTCTCACACTCCCTGAGATGAGACCGTGCTAGAATCTAGAATATGACACAGAGGCATACCATACTATCCTAGCTAATTTAAATACAACTTGTAAGAATACTTGACTATAAATGAAAACCTTGGACAAACGGTAAACTTGAACCATAGAACACTAGGGCAGTTTGTCCCAGACAAATTGAATTCTTTTTTTTTTTTTTTAAAGATTTTATTTGTTTATTTGACAGACAGAGATTACACGTAGACAGAGAGGCAGGCAGAGAGAGAGAGAGGGAAGCAGGCTCCCTGCTGAGCAGAGAGCCCGATGCGGGACTCGATCCCAGGACCCCGGGATCATGACCTGAGCCGAAGGCAGCGGCTTAACCCACTGAGCCACCCAGGCACCCGACAAATTGAATTCTATGATCATGTTACTTGAGGTGGTTCCTTTCTGGCAACCATATTCAAAGGATAGTCAACTTAGAATCCTGGTTGAAAATGTTCTCACTTGATCCACGTTAAATAGGTGAGGGGGAGGCATTAAAATTAGTATAGTCATCGGAGACTATAAAATGTTTGTATCCAAAACTAAAATCAGACTATTCCTTGTGTGCATTTTACATATTTGAAAAATAGGTTCAGAAGGAAGGAATGAATTCCTTCCCATGTGCCAAGTATGTTGCAGAGGGGGCCTGAAATACAGATCATGCAGCTCCTTCTAGTATGCTTTTGTTTATTGTTTCACTGGGTGGCAGTGGTGTTATTTTAAGCTGTTTAAACCATTTAGTGGATGTCCCATAGTCTTGAAGAATCAGCTTGAATTTCAGCACCCCTAGTGATTTGGTCCCCATCTATTACTTGAGGCTTTTCTTCCTTAGGCCTCTCTTTCGTGTTCTTTCTTTCAGCCAAGTATGATAATTTTCCCTTCATTCCTCTGTGATTTACCTCTTTCTGACACTCCTTTAGCTCAATTCTTTCATCCACTTTGGAAGTATTTACTGAGTATCTATGATACTTCAGACTCTGTTGGGCATACCATTGGGTTTTTTTTTTTTTAAGATTTTATTTATTTATTTGACAGAGAGATCACAAGTAGGCAGAGTGGCAGGCAGAGAGAGAGGAGGAAGCAGCCTCCCTGCTGAGGAGAGAGCCCGATGCAGGGCTCTATCCCAGGACCCTGGGATCATGACCCGAGCCAAAGGCAGAGGCTTAACCCACTGAGCCACCCAGGCACCCCCATTGGGTTTTTTTAAATCCCCTTTTAATTTTTTTTATCATTTTTTAAAATTATGACAAGTGTACTCCTTAATCCCCATTCCCTATTTCTGCCATGCTCCCACCCACCTCCCCTCTGGTATCCATCCATTTGTTCTCTGTAGTTAAGAATCTGTTTCTTGGTTTGACTCTGCTTTTTTTCTTTGCTAGTTGGTTTAGTTTCTTAACTTCCACATATGAGTGAGAGTATATGGTATTTGTCTTTCTCTGACGGACTTATTTTGCCTATCATTATCCCTCTAGCTTGATGCATTTTACAATGGCAAGTTTCATTTTTTATGGCTAAATAATACTCCACGGTATATAAATATCACTCTTCTTTGTTCATTCATCTATTGTTGGACACTTGGGCTGCTTCCATAGTTTGACTATTATAAATAATGCTTATTCTAATATTATATATTATATAATATGATATATATGATAAATATTGTATATAAAATGTATAACACATCACAAAATACCATAATTATTATAAATTATTTATAAGTTTTATAATTCATGTGTTAATATATATTAATCACATTATTTTATTATATTATATATTATATAATATAAATAATATAGTATTTTAATTAGCCATATTAATTAGTAATAAATATATAATAATATGTTATATAATATATGATGATATATAGTAAATATTCTAAATTATTATAAATAATGCTATTATAAATAATAGACATTAGAGCGCAGGTATCTCTTTGAATTAGTGTTTTTGTATTTTGAGGGTAAATACCCAGTAATGTGATTCCGAGATTATAGGATAGTTCTATTTTTAATTTTTTAGGAACCCTCCATACTGTTTTTCACAATCACTGTACCAGTTTGCATTTCCACCAACAGTGCAGGAGTGTTCCTTTTTTTCCATACCCTCACCAATACTTGTTTCTTGTGTTTTTTATTTTAGTCACTCTGCCAGGTATAAGGTGATATCTCATTGTAGTTTTGATTAGCATTTCCCTAATGATGAGGCATATTGGGTATCTTTTCATGTATGTTAGCTATATGGATGTCTGTTTTGAAGAAATGTCTGTTCATGTCTTCTGCCCATTTTTTAATTGGATTATTTATTTTGGGGGCTGTTGAGTTGTATTAGTTCTTTTTTTTTTAAGATTTTATTTGTTTATTTGACAGAGAGAGATCACAAGCAGGCAGAGAGGGAGGCAGAGAGAAAGGGAAGCAGGCTCCGTGCTGAGCAGAGAGCCCGATGCAGGGCTTCATCCCAGGACACTGAGATCATGACCTGAGCTGAAGGCAGAGGCTTAACCCACTGAGCCACTCAGGCATCCCTAGTTGTATTAGTTCTTTATATATTTTGGATACTAACCCTTTTTCAGATATATCATTTGTAAATATCTCCTCCTATTCTGTAAGTTGTCTTTTAGTTTTGTTGATCATCTCCTTAGCTATGCAGAAGTTTTTGGTTTCAATAAAGTCCCAATAGCTTATTTTTGCTTTTATTTCCCTTGCCTCAGTGGACATATTTAGAAAAACATTCCTACAGCTAATATCAGAGAGATTACTGCCTGTGTTACCCTCAAGGATTTTTATGGTTGCAGGTCTCACATTTTGACCTTTAATCCATTCTGAGTTTATTTTTAAGTATGGTAAAGGAAAGCGGTCATGGAACTATCCATTCTCTTTTTCCCACTGTATATTCTTTTCTCCTTTTTCAGGGATTAATTGATTATATAATAGGGAGTTTATTTCTGGGTTTTCTGTTCTGTTCACCGGTGTATCTATTTTTATGCCAGTACCATACCGTTTTAATCATTAACACTTTGTAATTTAGCTTTGTTTTGTTTTGAAGATTGCTTTGGCTATTAAAGGTCTTCCTTAAAAGATTATATTTATTCATTTTAGGGAGAGTGAACACACACGGGGGGGAGGGTCAGTGGGAGAGGGAGACTCCACACTGAGCTCAGAGCCCAACACAGGAATCAGTCCCACAACCACAAGATCATGACCTGAGCCAAAACCAAAAGTCAGATGCTCAACCAACTGAGCCACCCAGGCGCACCCTATTCAAGGTCTTTTGTAGTTCCAAAAAAATTCTAGGATTGTTCGTTCTAGGATTGTGAAAAATGCCATTGATACTTTTGGTTTTGTTTTGTTTTGTGTTTTGTTTTTGTGCTGTCGGTATTTTGATAGGGATTGCATTAAATCTGGAGATTGCTTTGGGTAGTAGCTATTTTAACAATATTTGTTCTTCCAACCCGTGGAGCATGGAATGTCTTTCCATTCTTTGCATTGTCTTGAATTTCTTTCATTATTGTTTAATAGTTCTCAGGTTATGTTCATTCCTAGATAGTTTACTGTTTGGGGTACAACTGTAAGTGGGGTTGTTTTCTTAACTTCACTTTCTGCTGATTCATTATTAGCATATAGGAATGCAACAAAATTTCTGTACATTGATTTTGTATTCTGTGACTTTACAGAATTCATTTATCGGCTATGGTGGTTTTTTGGTGGAGCCTTTAGGGTTTTCCATATGTAGTATCTTTTCATCTAGTGAGAATTTCACCTCTTCCTATCAATTTGGATGCCTTTTATTTCTTTGTGTTGTCTAATTGCTGTGGCTAGGACTTACATTACTATGCTGAATAAAAGTGGTTAAGAGTGGACGTCCTTGTCTTGTTCCTGACCTTATGGGAAAACCTCTCATTTTTTTCTCCAATGAGTATGTATCTGCTGTGGGTTTTTCATATTTGGCCTTTTTTGTGTTCAGGTATATTCCCTCTAGAACTGCTTTGTTGAGGGTTTTTATCATTAATTGATGTTGATTTTGTAAAATGATTTTTCTGCATCTGTTAAAATGATCATATGGTTCTTATCCTTTCTCTTATTGATGTGATGTAATATGTTGATTGATTTGCAAATATTGAAAGTGTTGATTTGTTTTTAATGAGTGGAGGAATGAATGAATGAAGTGACTTTATCAATTTGAAGAATGGGTGGGAACTAGGGTGGGGTGAGACAGAGTATTCCATGTAAAAGACGTAGTATTCCACATATGAGCAAATAGCATAGAGACAGACTGAGACATTCCTTCCTCCTTCCCCCTTACTCCTTGGTTTTTATTATAGAAAAGGGCAAAAATAAGAATTGGAAAGTGATTCTGACCTCACACCATATAACTATCCATCATTTGAGCCAATTATACTAGTTGCCTTACTAGCAAGTTAAAAAACATTGACACAGTTACAAATGGTGGAATCACAGGTAGAGAAAATAACCATCTTCAAGTGCAGGCTTAAGTGCTACCTTCTCCAGGAGCTTTCGTTCACATGCAAACCCACTCCAAAAGGTGTGATCTCTCCCTCTTTTCTGTCCTCCATGACACTTTATATCCTCTGTTTTTTAAGCACTTGTTTATTTTCTTCTTGTATTTATAGTGGGTTTTTGACTCTTGTGTCCTTATATCCTTCAGCATATTGGGAGCGATCTGAGAACAGGGTGTGAGGACTCATTTTAGCAGTACCTGCCAACATGCCTTTAGTGTTCTGTACTTTGATTGGAAAATTTATTCTACTGTTTGGATGCATTTGGCTTAACCATTTTCCCTCAATGGCTTGCAAAATGTACTTCTATTTCTTGTAAGTGGGTAACACCTTCCAGTCCCTTTTTCAACGGCCTCCAGGATTATCAGCCTCCATCTATTTTTTTAAGCACACTAAACTCTTTTCTACTTAGTGTCTTTCACAAAGATTGTTCTTCTGCCTGAAATATTAGTCCCTCCCACTGATGCATGTGCACACACGCATGGGCATGCGCGCGCGCACACACACACACACACGCCACATAAACACCTTCTGCATGGCTGGGTCTTCCTCAGCCTTCAAGCCTTAAATGTCAGGTGCTTAAAGTGGCCTTTCTGGACCATCCCATACTGACTTCTTTTCCTCAGCATATGGTCACATGCCATGATACCCCACCCTTCCTTTCCAATCGTTTTCCAGTTTGTAATGATATACTTATCTGTGTGAGTATTTGATGATCATCTATCTTCCCAACCTATTAAAGCCCCATAAGAGCACATAGGTCTATTTTATTCAGCGCCCCCCCTTTTTTTTTTGGTATGTTTGCCTTGTGCGGAGGACAGTATTTAACATATGATTAGTGCTCAACATGTACTTACAGAATGAGGTTCAGAGTGCTTTTATAAAACTTGCTACCTTTTCCACGTCTTCCTACAATCCAGAAGTAGAACATGGGAGGTGGACCATTCCTGTTTAACACGGAAGGATGCTGAGCCATAAAGGAATTATTAACACCCTGCAACGAAGGGTGTTTTGTGAAGAAGCTATTCTAATCTTCTGATTTGTAGCCTCTAAAGTGCAGCACAGCCCTCCTGCTCTTTCCAAACTGGAAACAAATTTAACAAGGGCCTTTAACATGACTTTGACCAAGGACTTCTTCAGAGGTACTCTGAGGGATCTCAAATGCCCACTTGGGCAAGCAGCCTTCAATCAGAAGCAGGCACGTGTTGCAGGCTTTGAAAGGGGAAACCTTCTCTGTGTCACAGTTGAAAGCACCACTGTGGATATTTAAAGCAAGGCCTCTTTTAAAAAATTAATGGCCTGAAAGGGGAGAGAAGAAGCAGCTGCCTATGTAATGTGGAAAGAGGAGCTGGATGACCACAGCCCTGGTCCCTCTCCAGATGATGTCATCATCATTCTAGATAATAAATTTGCAACAACGTGGCTGAAAGAGATGGACACAATTTCAGGATAAGTCAGAGGAGCTGGTAGCAGCAGAATCTAAAAGAAGAAATTTTTAAAACTCTGGCTGGCATACAGTTTTTGATGCCATGGGTAATTAGATTATTCAGAGAGCAAAGCAGAAACCACAGTGAGCTCTGGCTCTAGGAGCCTGAATGTCCCCAGTCCATTGGAAGAGGCAGAGTGGCTAGAGGACCCTTTTCTGTTATATATCTGCTAAGCATGCCCTTCTAACTTGAAAGAGGGAAAAAGAGAACACTTAACTTACTGATTTTTTTCCAGTAGTCAATCACCCACTCAACCTGTACCATAAGACCTGATCCCAGAGGTGTTTCCCATCCCTTCAGGACCTCTCTTTATCATTCCTTTTAGGATCTGATAATACTCACCTCTCTCTCCTTTGGTCTAGAGTCTGCCTTCCCTTCCCAGGTTCATGTTGATCTTGGCTATTTCATATATGCTCTGAATTACTTGAGGGTGCCTTGTTTTAAAATGTTTTCCATTTCATCTGCGGTGTATGAATGGGATAGAACACAGTTATGGTGACAGACTAATTCCAAGTCTTATATGTCATCTAGGGATTCTTTTTTTTTTTCTTTCATTTATTTATTTTCAGCATAACAGTATCATTATTTTTTCACCACACCCAGTGCTCCATACAATCCATGCCCTCTATAATACCCACCTAGGGATTCTTATAGATCCTTGTAGCTGTAAATGTTTGACAAGGAAATGAGTGAATGAATGAATAAATGGGGTTGCAGTAATGAGTGGGATGATTTAATTAATTGTGAAATGCATGTCACCACCTTTTCACGCCAACTCTGATGCTTTCCCAGTCCAGATGATAGAGTGGCAGACAGTGGTTGCATATGCTTAAACGTGAGTCATCTCAGCTGAGTACTTACAAAGGTCTACTGGTGAGGTCCACTTGTCTTTGTTATCATCTTCATCCAAATCACAGCCCCTTCTCTCCCCAGCCCATTACAGTAGCCTTGTGATCGTTATGCCCTATAGGCATACTTCTTCCCCTCCATGATATTTCCCATAACCTGTTTGGTGTTTAAAACTATTAATTGGTTTTTGTTACTTTTTTGCCCAAACATTAAAATGATTGATGGTCCATTGTTTCTTGGATAGGAACCAAGATTTTTCCACAAATGTCCTGCACAGCCCTATGTGATCTGAGGTCCACTCACCTCTCTTATCTCTCTGTAAAGACCCGTGACTTTCTTGTTTATTTTCTTTAGGCACACAGCCTTTTAATTTTCTTGAATGTGCAAGATCCTTTCCATTTCTGAGCCTTCATATTCACTATTCCTTCTATCTGGAATGCACGTCTCCTCACCATACCTAGTTAATCCTAATTCATGCTTTAGTTTGCAGTGGAAATTATTGCATCACTAAAGTCTTCTTCTTTATGCATTCCCTCAGTCAAAACGGGTACTTGTGCACAGACGCAAATGTGCATAATGGCTTTTCTCATAATAACTTGGCCCCCTCTACCTTTTAATAGAACATAAACCGTTTATAACTGCATATTAGTTTATATAACTAATTGTTTAATTGATTACAAGATAAGTGTTCACTTTATGTGCATTGCCTATTCCGGGAGATTAGGACATAATATGTGTTCAGTAACATTTGTCAAATGAGTAGTAGGTTTCATGATCCTGGAAAGTCAAAGACCTGAGTTCAATTCTGAAGAACGTTAGTACATCATATACCACGCCCCCTTAACAGAGATGATGATGACGATGCTATGATGACAATCCCTGGTTTATTTTTTAAGGACTATATTTTTGTGTGAGAGAGAAAGAGCAAGCATGAGTAGGGGGAAGGGGCAGAGGGAGAAGTAGTCACCCAACTGAGAAAGGAACCTGATGTGGGACTTGATCCCAGGACCCTGGGATCATGACCTGAGCCAAAGGCAGGTGCTTAAGTGATGATCTATGATTAAAGCCACCCAGGCGCCCGATGATCTGTGATTTATTGAGCCTCTTATAAGCATTAGGCACTAAGCTAAGAGGTTACTGTATATATCTAATTTAACTTTCACCAAAGTACTGAGACAACTAAGGTTGGGAGATGTTAAGTGCCTTACTGGAGGCCCTGTGTCGAGAACATGCCAGGGCTTGGTTTTGAAGCCAGCTGTGCCCAACTTCATAATCTTTCTTTTCCAGTTTATCCCCTGGCCTCTTCTTCTCACTATTTGGAAGTAGTTTCCCTGTGGCCTGGGAATAAATTAGCAATGCAGGAGACATGCTCTCTGGGTATAGGGCAGGGCTGTGATCCCATCCATGGACAAAGGAGAGAAAGTCCTGGAAGGAGCATTTCACAGAAAAAAGTGAGGGCCCTATGAGGGAGTGCAGGGAAGCTTTTCCCTCCCTGGCTGAGGTATAAAAATGGAGTTCATGGATGTTTTCTTAACAGTAAAAACTGAGTTGTGATGGCATATTAACACTTAGAAATATTAGAGCATAGGGTGTGAGTTGTAAGGGAAAGCGAGATCTGTCTTTTGAGGGCCTTGCCAAATGGTTGGTGGAGAAAAGTTTAACTGTGGTCAAACATCTGGTGAAATAGTCTCTGTATCTGCAGGCTTCCTGCTCCCACCCCCACCCCAGTTTCAGTGATGTTCTTCCTATGGAAATGGTTAGTTACAACTAGTAAGAAATCAAGTATTTCAGGGGCATCTGGGTGGCTCAGTTGGTTGAGCGCTCCACTCTTGATTTTGGCTCAGGTCATGATCTCAGGGTTGTTGAATGGAACCCCATGTTGGATTCCATGCTGGGCGTGGAGCCTGCTTAAGACTCTCTCTTTTCCTCGCCCTCTGCCCCTCCCCTACTCATGTGCTCACTCATGCTCTCTCTCTCTCTCAAAAAGAATAAATAAATAAATAAGAAATCAAGTATTTAAAATATCAGATAAGTCTTGTTTTGACCTGTTTTTATTCATCCAAAGCATTCTAAAAATGATTTTATTCATTTATTGATTGTTTTAGTGTTTGGAAGATTATATATCAATTGTATGAATCATAAATATGTGTGAATGAATGACATTTACTTACCACTGCACTCTTGAGAGAAAGGATCTGGTTGGCAAATAAACATCTTTTATATCATTGGAAGGAATGTTTAAACACCCTAAGAGAACAAGCTATTCTCATGCACTTTACATACCAACTACTGATAAGCTCATTACAAATCACTTTTCTTTATTTACTAAGATAAGTCCCTTGAGATACCTACTTGGCAACGCTAGGTTAAGTTAACATATCTGCATTTATTTTAAAATGTTGAGTAATTCAAAGCATTATAGATTCACAGCAATAGGTATGTGTTAGAATTAGGAAAGCTTCAGAGTATGTTCAGAATGCCTCTGATTTGGAAATCTATTTAAGGGCTGCAGGTTCTTTCAAGGTTCTTTCCTTTTTCCCTGTGTCTTTTTCCTGTGCTCTAGTTTCTAATGCATGACGGCTTACTGTAACTGGATGCTTGGCTTCAGAAAACAAGGTGTTCAGAGCAAAAGCATCAACCCAAAAATGAAGTTGCTTGTTTAGATCTTACAGTTCAATATTTTTTGTTCCCAAAAACTGACCAGCATTCATTTATCATCAATTTATTTTATTGTTAGTCACAATACAGTACATCATTAGTTTTTGATGTAGTTGTCCCATGATTCATTGTTTGTGTATCACACCCAGTGCTCCATGCAATCTGTGCCCTCCTTAATACCCATCACCAGGATCATCCATACCCACAGCCCCCTGCCCTCTAAAACCCTTAGTTTCCCAGAGTCCATAGTCTCTTGTGGTTTGTCTCCCCCTCTGATTTCCCTCTCTTCATTTTTCCCTTCCTTCTCTTAATGTCCTCCATGCTAACATATAAGTGAAACCATATGATACTTGTCTTTCTTTGCTTGACTTATTTCACTTAGCATAATCTCCTCCAGTTCTATCCATGTTAATGCAAATGGTGGGTATTCATCCCTTTTGATGGCTGAGTAACATTCCATTGTATATATGGACCACATCTTCTTTATCCATTCATCTGTTGAAGGGCATCTTGGCTTTTCCACAGTTTAGCTATTGTGGACCATTGCTGCTATGAACATTGTGGTGCATGTGTCTGTTCTTTTCATTACATCTGTATTTTTGGTGGAATAAACCTAACCAAAGAGGTAAAGGATCTATACTGTAGAAATTACAGAACACTTATGAAAGAAATTAAAGAAGACATAAGAAGATGGAAAAATATTCCATGCTCATGGATCGGAAGAATAAACCTGTTAAACTGTCTATGCTACCCAGAGCAATATATACTTTCAACACCATCCTGATCAAAATACCATTGGCATTTTTTAAAATTCAGGAACAAACAAGCCTAAAATTTGTATGGAACCAGAAAAGACCCTGAATCACCAAAGAAATATTGAAAAAGAAAAACACAGCTGGGGTCATCACATTGCCTGATTTCAAGCTATATTACAAAGCTGTGATCACCAAGACAGCATGGTACTGGCAAAAATCAGACACATAGCTCACTGGAACAGAATAGCGAGCCAGATATGGACCCTCAACTCTGTAGTCAACAAATCTTTGACAAAGCAGGAAAAAATATCCAGTGGCAAAAAAGATAGTCTCTTAAATAAATGGTGCTGGGAAAATTGGACTGCTATATACAGAAGAATGAAACTCGGCCATTCTCTTAGATCATATACAAAGATAAATTCTCAATGGATGAAAGACCTCAGTGTGAAACAGGAATCCATTAAAATCCTAGAGAACAAAGGCAGTAACCTCTTCAACATCAGCCACTGCAACTTCTTTCAAGACACATCTCCAAAGGCAAGGGAAACAAAAGCAGAAATGAACTTTCATCAAGATAAAAATCTTCTGCACAACAAAGGAAACAGTCAGCAAAACAAAGAGGCAGCCCACAGGATGGGAGAAGATGTTTGTAAACAACATTACAGATAAAGGGCTGGTATCCAAGATCTATAAAGAACTTCTTAAACTCAGCACCCAAAAAGCAAATAATCAAGTCAAAAAATGGGCAGAAGACATGAACAGACACTTCTCCAAAGAATATATACAAATGGCTAACAGACACATGAAAACATGTTCAACATCATTAGCCATCAATAAAATTCAAAGCAAATCTTGCTATTGTAGGGACACATTTCCTCCTTCCTCCTTGCCCCACCCTCCTATCCCCACCACCCCTACCTCACTCCCAGGATGGGGCACTTACTAAATGAATATTTGTTACATTGAATTGCATTTGTTTTCGGTAACTGTTTCTGTTAGATGATTTGTATAAGCATCTAGCCCTAGAACTGATCAGGAGTTACAGAAATAATGGGCCTTCCCCAGATAAAATTTGATATTCAAAATATAATAATTAAAAGAAGATCATCAGCTCTCAAATGAGAAGCAGTTCTATTTTAGGAAGCACAGTTCAGAGAGGGAAGACCTTCTCTGGTATTGAGAAACATATAGTACATTTTCTCTTTGAATCCTAAGGCAGCCCTGTTAGTTGGCTGAGGTATTTGCATTCTAACATTATGAAGTTCTGGGTTGTGACCATGCAAGGCCTGGATCATATAATTAATAGAAGTTTGAGGACAATCCACATACACGTCTCTAGACTACTAAAGACCATTGTGCTTACCATTTACCTCAACAAGTTGTCCTCAATGGACACCAACTTAGGAGGTGTTGCAGGGGGAAGGTAAAAACATAAGCAGAGGAGATACAGAAATCCCCATGACACTTCCTTTCCCAAGTTCAGTATCTTTCTCAATTGATGTTTAAGTCATTTGCTGAAATGAATAATACTTTTCTGATTTTGTACATTACAGTTGATTCCAAATTCAATATTCTTACCAGTTAGGAAAATTTCATTAAAAAGGTTAAGATCTAAGTATTGAATGCCATTGGTTCCTGAAATCAAAGTTAAGCAAAAATACTTAAGATTTTTATTTAAAAACCAAACACAGAGAGAAAGGAGCTGAGGTAAATTGGAAGGGGAGGTGAATCATAAGAGACTATGAACTCTGAAAAACAATCTGAGGGGTTTGAAGTGGCAGAGGTGTGGGAGGTCGGGGTACCAGGTGGTGGGTATTATAGAGGGCACAGATTGCATGGAGCACTGGGTGTGGTGAAAAATAATGAATACTGTTTTTCTGAAAATAAATAAATTGAAAAAAATTTTTAAAAAAATAAAAAATAAATAAAAAAAATAAAAAGAAAACATGAACCCCCCCCCCAAAAAAACCCACCAAACACACAAATAGAATTTTAAATCAAATTTGAGAGACTAAAATATTATTTTCATCAGGAGCCTTGGAGTAATTTTTTTTTCCATGTGATAAACCTATTTGATAAAGCTTTCCTAAATGAGATTGGAGTTCTAGATTTCCTCTCAATATAATTCCTTAAAGCACACTACTGGTATAAAGTTGGAGGACATAAAATATTTGAAGCATAGTGCATTAGATCTGGTTGACAGGATCAGTCAATTAGTTCCTCGCCTTTTGCTCTGTGCTTTTCTGTTTATTTTAATGTTCAGGCCAGTAGTGATACTTCAGGGCAAGTAGCAGGAGATGAGGCTGAAGGAAGATCTTGTAATGGTTCCAATAGAAAATAAATTAGCATAAGTATCTTTTTGGTCTGCAACATTTACATGAATGTTAGCTACCATTTAAAGAGACTCCAAAAGCTATACTTCATAGGCTCAGAAATTGGTAGTATTTCCTAAGGTCATTGGTTAGTAAATGATCAGGCTAAGGAAAGCGTGTTTTAAAAAGATCAGTGGTTCTATGGCTTTTTTTAGTTATACAAAAAAATTCAAGATCCAAGTCTCCAAAACCTTGATTCCAATCTGGGATCTGGAACTCAAGTATAGAGCTTTGCTATCTTCAAAACTCCACTACACCCATTTTCTGGTTCCCAAATGTATGATGCTTAAACCTGGCCATAGACAACCAACAGAAGGCAGCACAGCTTCCTTTCTAAATCCCACCACAGACTGGCAAGAGTGTTAACTTTGATATATTTCAGACTTGTTTGAGGCAGTGGTAATAAAATACAAAACAAGACCATTGAGCTGCTAGCAAAATATCCTCAGAAGGATACACCAGTTCCTTAAATGCAGTAAAATAGATGTTGCCATTGTTGTTGACTGATTAAAAGAACAACATTACTGGAAGGGTCTTAGAGATTGCCTTTCCAGTGTAGTCATGATTCAGATGGAAGAACAGAGGTCCAGCAAAAAAGAGGAATGTGCCCTAGGTTGCACAATAAATCATGATAGAGCAAGAAGTAGAATTCATAGCTCTTTGGTCTCTAGTAATTCACTGGATTTAGATACATAGATATGTACATAGTCATTCCCCAAAAAAGTGCTCAGGGCACTCATAACTTCACTTGGACATCTTTTGAAAAAAATGCCTGTTATAGAGCTATGATCTGAATAGGTAGAAAGTGACATCACTACTAGGACAGCTGCCCCTAGTAGGTAGCATCTACGACCCTTGCCAAGGACACCCCCAATCTCCTTGGACATGCTGGTTCAGCTACTTGCTTGGCTGACATCAGCCTGACTCACAGCTTCAGAAATGGCAAGATGTGCACAGTAAGGAATGGGACAGACTCATTCCAAACCTAGTTCAAGTCTGCCAAAATCATCCCCCAACTCCTTTAGCTAATTGGAAATTGCTGCAGAGGGCCTACCTCCATTCTGCAGCTGAACAACAAAAGTGCCTCCACTGGAGACTTTACCTCCCAGAGGTGGGCTGAGATCATTTCTGGCATGTAGTACTCCCTGCTTATTTTTAGATTAATAAAATGAAGCTCATTGATTGACTGCTGGGCACACACAAATCATTTGGAAACTACAACTCTGAAAAGATATCTTCCAAATAAGTGTTCCTTAATTTCTTTCTGTCTGCCTTAGTAAAAGAGAGAGAGAGAGAGAGAGAGAGAGAGAGAAAGAGAGAGAGAGGCTGATTATGATGTCCCCCAAGCTCTGTGTTATTATTTAGTTCGTCATGTAAACATGTATGCATGTGAATCAATGTGCCTGGTTCTGTGTGTTGAGATGACATAATTAGAATAGAGATGGTTCCTAAAAGGCACTTAGAAATTGTCACTTCTGTTTCATTTATATGTTTATTCAAGGATATTTAATAAGTATGTTTAAGAATATTTCACTACATGATGTTATTTTGAATTGTTGGCTAAAATAAAACAGACAATAGAATCATTTCCATGATTAAACAAGTATTTATTGACTATCTTCTGTGTGGCAGACATTGTACTAAATGGAAGAAGCCATAATCTGGTGAGAGATAGTTTTGTTAAGGAAAAGTGTCACATGATGTGATAAATGATAGAGTGAGGACTGAATAAAGTGCTGTGTGAGCAGGGACAAGTGAGCTATTAACTCTGCCCAGGGAAAGTAGAGGATTCCTAGACCAGATGGCAACTGACCTGGGGTTTCCCGCATAGTTTGGAGGAATCAAAGAGTAACCAAAGAGTTTTTTCAGGCATAGGAAACAGACTTCACCTTCCTTCTCTGGAGGATTGAAGCTTCGTGAAGAGTCTGAGAAAGGTTTTAAAGGTGCCCTTCTTGACCCTTGGTCAAAAGAGAACCTCTGTGCCTCCAGCCCTCTTGATTTGGGCATCTCCTACATACAAAAATTACTGTCATAGGAAAAAAAAAATATGAAGAAACCCATGTGGGTTTGGAAGTTGCTTTCCCTCTGAATCACTACTCCACAACACCCAAGCAGAAGGTCAGGCCCAGCCAAAAGAAAGCCATGTTCCAACCTGAACACCAGAAGAGAATAATGAAGACTCTGTGTGTCTGATGCTGGAGTAATCATCTTCACCTTTCTAAATTCAGTAGTGCCATTAGTATATGACCTCCACAGGACTTGGAACAGTAACAAAGCTGGATTCCAGGATTAAGAAAGCTGTGGGTTGAGACCTGGATTGAGATTTTGGAGGCCTTTGTTTTATTATCGGCTCTACCACCAATTGTCTGGTCTTGGGAAAATGACATTCCTTTCTCAAGGCCCTGTTTTTCCCCTGTTCAAAATGATAATCAGATTACACTTCCTTGTGTGATTCTTAAACTTAGGATTCTAAGCATCTGTTTAGACATGTTTTCAGCCTAATGGGTCTCTGTAGATTTGGAAACCGAATTGTATTGGCCAGTACACCATGGGACCTGTCTGTGCAAGAGACTTGTGAGCCCATTTCACAGCCTGTGACACCTCTCAGTGACTTAGATTGCATTATTTCTCTAGAGCTCTTTCTTTCCCCCCTGCCTTTGCAACACTTCTTCAATAGACTGACCTTCCTGAATCCAATGACTTGGGGGAAAGGTAAGTTTTATGACTTCCTTGAGACAGTGGAAGGTACGCAGAAGTAATAATGTGTCAACTTCATTCTGAGACCTTAAGAGGCATGACCAATTTATGCCAGTTTTTAAAATCTTCCTCCCTCTTCCAGGAGATCAGCATGCCCCCAAAAGTCATTACTTCTTCAGCCTGGGTTCCAGAATAAAAATTTTGGAGTTGACATGAGTCTGTCCTTAAACCTAGAGCCCAGATTAGTCTAGCATAGCCTGGTCAAACCCAATTAAGCCCAGCCATACAATGATGTACAGATTAATGTATATACTGCAACTGAATTGCATCAACCTATCTACCTGTGACTCTGGAATATATTTTCATTGTTTTAAGCTACAGGGGCCTGGGAGTTGTCTGTCATAGAGCACCATATTTTGGCCAGTAGCCAACTTAATGTGCTGATCCTTTTTGGATTAGACTCCATAAATCACCCTGCAGTGCTGTGGAGTAGGATACTGTATTAGTTTCCTACTGCTGCTATGACAAATTACCACAAACTTAGGGACTTAAGCAACACAAAGTTATTATTTCATAGTTCTTGAGTTTAGAAGTTTGAAATATATCTCATTAGGCTAAAATCAATGTGTTGTAGGACTGCATCCCTTCAGGAGACTCTAAAGAAGAATCCATTTCCTGTCTTTTCCATTCATAGCTGCCGCCGCCGCCGCCGCCACCGCCTTCTTCTTCTTCTTCTCCTCCTCCTCCTTCTTCTTCTTCTTCTTCTCCCCCTTCTCCTCCTCCTTTTTCTTTAATTTTAGTTATTTCTTTTATTTTAGAGAGAGAGAGAGAGAGAGAGCGCACAAGCGGGGGAAGGGGCAGACTCTGTGCTGAGCATAGAGCCCAACATGGGGCTTGATCCTACGACCCTGAGATCATGACCTGAGCTGAAACTAAGAGTGAAATGCTTCACTAACTGAGCCACACAGGCACCCTCATGGCCCTCTTCTTTTATCCTCAGGACAGCAATGTCCTTGTCACCATTCATCTCTCTGATTCTCTTTTCCTGCCTCCGTCATCCAGTTGTAAGAATGCTTGTGATTTTATTAGGCCAATCCAACTAATTCAGGATAATCTTCTTCTCTCAAGGCCAGCTTATTGGAAACATTAATTCTTTCTACAGCATTAATTCCTATTTGCCATGTAACTTAGTATATATACAGGTTCCAGCTATTAGGAGGTGAACACGTTTGTGGGCCAACATTCTTAACATAAGAACCATGGCTAATCCTGCACTCTTAGGAAAAATAGAGTGGAAAAAAAATCACTTGTCATGGGACCCCTGCTGATCCTCTGGACCTCATCCTATAAATCAAAACAAACCAAAGATTGGATCTAACAAGTCTTTTTGGTGCCCTAGATCATATTCAGCCTAATTCTTACCTTAGTATATCTGTGATGGGCAGTTCTGTGCATTTTTATTTCAACTCATCTCAAAGGTATACCACCAGTTTCTCTGCATTTCTTCCTTATGACATTTTCTGGAACAATAGAAGTCTCCTCAGCTCCTGCATAGGCACAGCCTTCACCAGTTGGTTCAGAGTTGATGAATAAGTGCCCAGTTATCTGGGAGGTTATGGATGGAGGCTCACTTCATGTGGTTCCTTGAAGGTTCTCAGGAAGACCCTAGAAATCATGAACTCAACAACCCACCATTGATTAGCTTACCCTTAGTCCCTGTCTTTCTTTCTCCACTGTCTTTCCTTCTTCGTGCATCATCTCCTAAGTAAACTGCTTAATACTCAGACCTTATCTCAGACTCTACCTTCGGAGGAAACCAAGCAAAGTTTCAACTTTTGATACTGACTGAATAATTAGGTCTCAAAGTTCAAAGAACGCTAAACAATGTCCAGTCTAGCTTGTGTAGAAATGTCTAGTCCAGATCTTTGGACTCAGGAAGGACCTCTCATCCATAATATCTCTTACTAGGGGGTGTCCAGTCTCTGCTTTTGAACCACGGGATGGGGAAACCACTGTCTCATGAGGCAAACCATCCTAATGTATGAAAGCTCTCAATAAAAATTTGGTTCCTTGAGAAATGCTCTCATTACTTTTGGTTTAATTTGTGAATCCTTGCAAAATGGCATATTTTAGTTCTTACAAAAACACTCAGAGACTTAGGGACTCTTTTTCTCTCTCTAAAACAAATCTTTTTAAAATAATAAAAATAAAATGGTAAAGGTCATGGTGAATTATAATGCTAAGTTTCTAATGTGTCTTATAGTCTTATTTGGTTTTTATTTACAGTTTTATTTGGTTGCTGATAATATGAGTCAGTCTTATTATATGGGACCAAATGTTGTTCAATGTCCTCATACTCCGTGGTCTACAAATCCTTGTTCTCTCCATCCATGTTCATGTGGCATTTCCCTTTTATAATGATAATACAGAAAATTCTCTTCAAAATCGTCTCACAGAAGGGAACGATGAAGGTTCAGAGAGGGAAAGGCACTTATCGGCTTGGTGAACTGGTGTTGTAAAAGCCAGTTGAAGATGTAGGGCAGAGCCATACTGGCCAATGGTGAAGCAGTGCTGTACCAGTGCAGTGCACTCACTCATAGGCTCTGAGGCTAGTTCTTCACCTGTTCAGAGTAGCACAAAACTGGTGTGCCTGTAAGGATGTGAGTTAGGGGGATAGTGGTAATAGATGAAGCCAGAGAGGAAAGGAGGGACCAGATTATATGGGGCCTTTTAGGATATGAGGAGAAGTTCATAGTTTATTTTTTGTAACATGAGAAATCATCAGAGGTTTTTGAAGAGGGGGATTACATGATCTGATTTCTGTTTTTCCAATCATGCAGTGTTGGTAATTGACTTTGGTGAGTGGTAGCATCCCAGGGAGACTGGTTAGAAGGTGTTTGCAGCTGTCTTTGTGAAAGATGACAGTGGCTTAGACTAGTGTGAGAGTGATCACAATAGATTAAGAGTATATTTTTCAGAGCACTGCAGTTAGGATGTGGGGTTGAACTGGACACAGATTGTTAGGGAATGAGAGGAACCAAGAATGGCTCCTCCACTTTGAATCTGAGCATTAGAGACAACAGTGGTACCATGGGGTTGACCAAGGAGGACAATGTAGAAACCATGGGGAGGAGGTGCAGAGGGAGGCAGTGGGAATCAGAAGTTCGGTTATGGACATATCATGTGGATGATGTCTACTAGAGATTTAAATGGAGATGCCATTTATGGACTTTGAAAGTAGGAATCTACAGCTAGCTGGTGAGGTCACAGTCAGAAAAGACAATGCATGGTATCAGGGCCCCATAAAGTCAATGTGACCATCCGTTGAGGAGGGACCCACTGAGATCTAGTCTCCCCAGGTGTGGAAGATGAAGAGGAAGGAGAGTATAAAGAATGCTGAGAAAGACAGACTCATGAAATAGAGAAACTGAGGGAGGGTGGTAACCTGGACACCAGCTGGAGAAAGTATTTCACAGGAAGAGAGTGGGTAATTGTGTCAAATGATGCGAACAGAACAGTTAACCTGGTGGCCGAGAGCCTGCGTAGTAAGTCGATGTTCCCTGCCGGAGCAAAGAACTTTATAACGTTTTTAGCACCCATTTTCAAAATTCCTTGGTCCAAACAACAATTTTTCTTATTAATACCTGTTACTGTGCCCAGAAATACTCTGTTTGTAAATGATGACCTCGATAGAAAGAAAGGAGAGGGACCAATCACATGCATGCCCCCCCCCCCCGTCCATTCCCTTCCTCTTAAGAGAGCACTGTGAATGTTGTAAAGAAGAGCAAGATGGCAGGCATCCTTGCAAACGTGTGTGGCCTTTATGTCTGATTTCGATTAGGCAAGGCCTTGTTTCTTGGGTATGAGAAGACCTCACATATGAAATTCAGCCATGAGCAAAATCCAAACCACAGCATTCAGAGGTTTGCTTGTCACGCGCCAGGTCTGAACTTTGGCAGCGGCGCTCCAGAGAGCCTTACGCAGCGTGGGCAAGACCTTGCCTGGCCTCAGTACTTCCCCTCCCTTCCTGGAGTCCCAAGGCCCACTGTTACTTAAAAAGAAGTGTCCGGAAAGATTTTTCCTTTCCAGATCATTGGCAAATGTTTGCTCAGATCTATTTTGGGGGCATTAGCTCAACACTGCTGTCTTTTCTTCCCAAAGAATTAGAAGAGCATTTCAAAAACACATTTATTTCCCTCTCTTTTTATCCCTCTGTCGCCCCCGGTACCCTTCCCTTGCTTCTCTCTTTCTGTCCTTCTTTCTTCCTTGACCTACTTGGATGTGACATGGATTTTATCTGTCGTGGCACGGGAAAGGGCTGTTGGGACCGGGGAGGGGTGGTCTCGCTGTGCTGCAAGGCAGCCCCTCAGCATTCTTGGTGTCCCTTTACATCACAGCCCACAGCAGTGGCAACTGCTGCAGAAACTTCTGTCCACCAAGTCAGCACGATAGACCTTTGCCCAATGCAGAGCCTGTGCTGACTGTTCACCTACTGTGTGTGAGATAGAATCTTTGCTGAAGAACAAAGGGAAGAGGGGTTGACAAACAGCGAAAATTCAAGGTATAGATGTGCCTTGCCAGTGGTGATCAGAACGTTCTCACTGAATCCTTACTACCACCACTATCAGTAAGGTTAAACCTCACTATTCCCCCATTTTACAGTTCAGGAGACTGAGGCAAATTAAAGTCAAGGGATTTGCCCAAGACTAGTCAGAAAAGGTCTGTGAGCCCAGGCTTTCCTTTCTCTCCAGCTCAGGGTTTATATTTATGCGGACTCCATTTCAAGTGAAGAGAGAAATAGGAAAACAGTCTCTGTCCTCCAGGAGACAGAGGAATTTGTTTAACAATATGAATGAATGTAAGTTACACTACCTGTACCTTTTGGTCAAAATAGACTTCATGCATACTCCTTTAAGGATTTTCCAAGTGTTTTTCACATCTTTCCTATCGACAGGTACTATGCTGGACACTTTGCCTGATCTCTGAATATCAAAACCACCTTGCTATGTAATGCTCTTTTGTAAATAGAAGATGGGTGCTTTCTCCCTTTCTTCTGGACTTTATTCCTTTTGTTAAAATTCTCTTCCGGTGTCTTTCTCGGTGACAGAATATTTTAATGGCTGTGCTGGCCAGAGACACACATATCCTAAAGGACTAATCAGCATTTACTCCCCAGTTCTTTTTCCCAGATTGCAAAAGCTTACCACTGTTCTAATTTGATACCATAAAAAAAATCATCTGTCCTGCGAGTGGCAGGAAAAGCACCTCTCTCATCATCTTAAAACAGCTCCAATTTTTTTCCCTATTTCTGGGCCAGAAGTTCTCCCTAATTTGGCATCACAAGATGAACAGGAATGGAGGAGGAAGCTTTTATTTCTCCTAGCAAAGTATGATCTACTCCTGTTTTGAATCACCTTCAAAAAACTAGACATCGGGTCCTACAAAGTCATGTTTCATCTGCAAAATAGGGGGATGTTGACGTCTGGTGAACTGCGGTAAATATTAGACTCTTCGGCTGGCTTGCTTCTCAACTCCCACCAGCAGCCTCAGTACCCGGCCAGCCCTTCTTTTAATGTAAGGTGGCTAGGGTCCACAGCGAGCCTACCCAGAGGAGGGTAGAGGTGGTTTAATTGTAGCCACCCCAACTCAGTCTCGCAAAGTATAATGCCCTGGGTGAGCTTAAGGCACCCTGCCCTTCCACGCAGTCCCTCCTGGCTTCAGAAATGATGCAATGGGGTCAGGTGGGCCTGTGGAATGAATCCAAAGTGGCCCAAAATATAAAATAAACTCAACAGTCCAGGTTTCTGATAAGTCATTTATAGCATAGCCATTTATCAAGACATCCATTTTGCATTCAGCTAGAGAAGAATGAAAGTCATGGGCTTACTCCTTCCGGAGGCCAACTAATCCTTCTTTAATGGCTGGTACAAGGATTTGTTCCTGTCCCCTAAGCTTTGGGTTCTGAAGGGCACTCATGTGTTCCACTGAATTATACCGGATATATCAAATTAATTCTATTAACCAGCTTATCCTCTAAATCTTTAACCAAGCCCTGATGCATATGCATTCACTGGTGTAAATGACTTCAAGCAATTTCAGAGATTGCTCGTTGGAGCTGTAGCTACATTGAAAGGTGAGCCCGTCTCTGACCTTACTGCATTCCACAATGTTAAATAATCGGCTAAATGGTTACAGCCCTTTTTAAAAATGGGGTCCTGCATTCTCCTCTCACCCCCTCCCACTCCATTGCTGGCTTGGAATTTGCCTTTTAACCAATTGCAGGACCCAAGAGCTATAATGGGCCAACGCGAGAGACATGAGAGGCACGGTCTCCACTGCAGACGTCCGACTGTAAAGGACATCCAAGAATGCGGATTCTAAATCCTGCCCCCCGCCTCTGCTGCACCCCACCTCCTGCCCTTTTACCTGGAATATGCTCACTTGCACTCTCTGTTCTGGGAAGCTTCTCCTGCCCACCCACCGCAGCTTTAGTTCAATGGCTCTTTGTTTTCTTATAGCATCTTGTGCTTACCTCTATCAAAATGACTTGCCGCAGTAAGAGCTGTAGTTAACACTGACTCTTTCCTATGAGCCAGGCCATTTTCTAAGTGCTTCATAAATATTCATCTCCTGACTCCTTGTGACCACCTGAGGGGGCAGGTACTACTATAATCTCAGTTTACAGATAGGAAAACAAAGGCACAGAGTGATGTAGTGACTTGTTTAAGGTGGTAGAGCTAGGGCTGGCCTCAGGCATTGCTAGTTATGTGCAAATAGGAAGCTGTTCAACTGCTTCATGTCCCTCTAGAAGTCACGTGCAGTAGAGATCACATAGTCACCACGTTCTGCAGATGCAAAAGTAAAGTGATTTGTTTGGATCCATATACCTAGTAAGCTTAGAATTAGGATTCGAATTCAGATCTCTCCATTCCCCAAACTCAGCTCTCCATCACTATGCCTTCATACACAGTTTTATAGTTGCCTATTTTTTCATGAGCTTTCCTTGTGCGTGACCTCAATATGATTCATTTCTCTGGGCTGACCGCCACCCCCACCTTACCTACGATGTGCCGCTTTTTATAAGTGCTTGCTGTGCTCGTCTGAACTGAATATATTTTGAGTCCCAGCCCTTAAATGTGCCTCATCAACTGAAAGGGAACTTCAGGAAACAGGAGACCATTTGTCTTAGCGTGGCCCATGTGTTTGCTCCGTTCTGCCTTTCTGAAAGTAGATGGCCATGCAGAAAGTTCCATCCCCTCCCCATTCCCGTGAAAGTGCCTGGGGTGATGGGATGCGTGTGGTGGGATCCGGCCGAGCAATGCCCGACCATGCTGCTGCAGGGTGATGGATTTCTCCCACCGTCTGCAGGTGGTTCACTGTGTGCCGTGCCAGAATTGTAGCAGACCGTCTCAGGGGACTCGGAGATGATCAGACACTTCAGAAGAGCCAAAGTGGTAGAGTCAGAAGGTCCCCCATTTGAGTCTATTTTTTAAAATGTCTTATTCCAGGTCAATTACTTCACTTTGCTGTGCTTTGGTTGCTTGTATGAAAAAGGGGATAGTATTTACCTTTTAATATTCCTTGGTGATTAAACAAGAAGATATTCATGAACTATTTGACATAGCACCAGGCACCTCATAAGCTCTCAAGAGGGGGTAGCAGTTCTAATGATTAGGCTGAGCAATCTTTGCTTTTCACCGACTCCCTTTCTGGCTACCTTCTCCACGGACGTATGCTGAATGTGGTATTGTATTTTCAGAATAATTTATTATTTCAAAATAGCCTGACATTTACGGAGCCCTTGCTGTATGCCAGTTACTGTGCTGGGTACTATAGATAGAAGAGAACGCTTAATCCTCCCCACACCCTGTGAGCCAGGCACAGACACTGCCCCCATTTTACAGATGGGAGATAAAGGCCTGGGAGAGCTAAGCTTCTTGTCCAAAGTCATGCTGATAGGAGGTCGCAGGAATGGGATTTCAACCAGCACATTCTACCTCAGCTCCCGACCCCTTAACCAACCTGGCATGCTAACATTTCCTCCATGGAATCCTGGGTGGGAGCTCTTGTTTTTAAAATGGGTGACAAAGAAGAACAAACACTTGGAAGGTCAAATTTACCCAGCTGTACGCAACATTTGGGACTTGGCTTGCCGACGTGGAAATCTGTTTGTTTGTGAACCTTTATGAGTAGCGTTGTTGAGTGCCTTCACTGGCTGTCTTCTGTGTATTCTTTACAGATGATCCTCACTGAACTTTTGGGTTCTGGGAAGCAGCTGGATGGTTTGCATAACTGCCTTTGCCTCTTTCTGGCACAGATGTCAAATGTTCTTAAATCTGACACAGACAGAAGTTAGCAGTGATCGATTGGATCCTTGACATGGCGCTCTTCAGGTTTTCCTTCTGTCATATGTTACTACCTCCCACAGTGATGCTGGTGACCTTCGAGGCTTTCTTTGCGATCTTATTGATCATGCAATTAAATGGTCTCTTGGTGCATGTGAGAAGTCCAGTTTGGATGAAGCCCCCGCTACCTAGTTCTTATAGCCTCAATCCACAGTTCCAAATAGGTGCCCTTCTCAGATGGTCAGCCCTAATGTCAGAAATGGCTGCAGGATTTGGAAGGCTAACGGGAGGATGGGTCGGAGCCTGCATTACAGGAAATGGCCTGCATGCATCTTCTCATATGTTTCTCCCACTTCCAGGAAAGCAGTATTCTGATTTTTAATAGTTCCACGTTCAGAAGTCAGTCCAACTGGAACAGGGAATGCACATTCCAAAGCAGGCTTGCAGTTTCTAAAAGGCATTCATATTTTTGCTCTACATGGCAAAAGGGCTCAGCGAGGGACCAAAAGAGTTCATGAGGAAGACAAAATTTGAAAGAGGGTGAAGGTACGTTGTTGTTCTGTTGATTAAATGGATGGGCTGTATGCTGCCGAGATCCAGGCCACGTTTAAGAGAGGGTTTGGTTAGTCAATCCATAGATGACCCACCACTTGCAATGGTGTCAAAGACTTTCATTAACAAGGCATGGCAGTGTAGAGAAAAAATAACCATAGTCTTAAGATTTAGGAGATACAAATTGTAGTCTTTCATAATTCCTAGTATAACCCCAATAGATCCCATCTCCTCTCTGGGACTCCACTTTATCATAGGTAAATTGAGAATGCAGGTCCGGAGATCCCCTTCCGTTGGAACAAGGGTCTTGTTCTTTGTAGAGCCCGCACAAAGACAGCATGCCACCCTCCCTCTCAGAGCACTTCTTAGGATGCCATCTGCATAACTAGGAGTGAGGAAGAAAGGCATGACTTTCAGCTCTGTTTTCAAGGAGAAAAACCTCACCACTCATTGGCCCAAGGGGGCAGCCAATGTTTCCAGAAGTCTGGTGTTAACTGATCTCAAATCTGAACCCTTGTGAATTATAAGGCCAATTTTCCAATCAATTCCGGCTGAAATTCAGAACTCTTGTTGAGATTTAGGGGCTGGTGAGAGGACTGAGCTGCAGAATTGCCAGAGATAATTCCGATTGCCATGTTCTGGACCCAGAACAAGTTCTAGTAATAATAATCATTTAAAAAAAAATACTGGCGGTATTGCAGAGTAAAAGTGAGAGTAATCCAATCTGGATGTAAGGAATGCTTTCAAATCCATTTTCAAATCAGCAACAGGCAGGCAGGATTTCATTTGTGATGTATTTTTAACATCTCATAAAAAGCTTCATTTTCTATTATATTTGTTCTTTAAAGGTGGGGTCGGGGGGGATACACACTCAACAGGAATGGCAACATTGTCCTTTAACCTGGGAATAGGTCACAGTGGACTTTCTGGTGCTCGTTCTCCCCAACTAGAAGTTAGTGGTTTTGCGTTTATTGCCCTATTTAAGGTTGTTATTTAGGAATTAGCAGTCCCCTATCCTCATGGCAGTGTAGGGCAATTCAGTGGCTCTAAAAGACAGTTAAAAATTCAGTAATCAACCCTATGACCTTAAGACCTGAATGCTTACAGTGTACCTGGAGCATTGATGAACTCTTCAAACAGAGCTCTCACGGAGTCAGGCATCCTGGGGAGATGTTCTCTTGTTTCATCGTGGAGGAAACACAGACTCCAGGTAGTTGAGAAATTCTTCCATGGGCCTGTAGCTGATAGTTTCAAGATTCAAATTTGGTTCTGTCTGACTCTAGAGCTCACACTGATTCTGGAATACTGTGTCACCCCTGGAGGGTGCCCGTGATCTGTTTTCTGTGACCATGAATTTGACACCCTGTACAATTTCAAGCAGCTCCATGAAGCTCTACTAGTCATGGTGCAGAAATAAAGTGATTGGCTAATTGACTGATGGGGAAAGCAAGTGAGTGTGGGAAGTTTTGCTTTGTTTGAAATTACTTGAAATGTAGCATATAGATAATAACATTTTTCTGGTTATAAGAGCAGTGTGTATTCCTTATTAAAACTTTGGAAAATCCAGAAAATCACAAAAAGCAAAGGAAGAAGTAACCTTCATCCTGCAAATATGTGAAACCCATGGCTGATGTTGCTTTTCCTGAATTACAAAATGGTTAGGTGCCCATATTCTGGAGCTGTTGGGGGGCTTAGGTTCAATCCCAATATAAGCAATTATTAGCTGAATGGTATTTGCATAGATATGATTCATCTTCTTGTTTGTTTTAACTTTTTCTTAAAAATAACGTGAATTACATCACTTTTTAAGAAAATAAAATGAATAGCCAACACTTCTATAACATTTGCTCTGTATCAGATACTGTTCTAAAGCCATAAGCTCATTTTAATTCTAAGCTCATTTTAATCATCAGGTAGGTACAAATGTTGTCCCTGTTTTACTGATGAGGAAATTGAGACAAAGGGAGGTAAAATAATTTGCAAAATCACATAGCAGGCAAGTGGTAGAACTGGGATTCGAACTCAGGGGGTCTAAATTCACAGCCTGTGTTCTTAACCACTACTAATATTACCCCGGTATTATTTCATCTTATTATTGTTTCCTTTACAATTCTTATTTTGCCAAACTGGAAATATACCGAACATACTGTTTTGTTATCTGCTTTCTTCCTTGAACAATATGCCTTGAACTTGTTTCCAAGTCATTAAATACTTTTAGGGAACACAGTTTTTTTTTGATGTGTGCGTGGTATTCCATTGAATGTCTGAAACGTAATTAACTTAGCCAAATCTCTATTGTGAAGGGTTTCAGATGTTTCTAATTTTTCACTGTAATAAACAATGCTGAGATGAACATCATTGTACATGAGTTCTCTGGTTATTTCCTTTGGATAAATGCCTAGAAACAGAAATGCACAGTCAAAAGGGTATGACGCGTTTTATGTGGATAATTGGTGTTTTTTTGTTTGATTTTTGAGAAATTGTGGATCTTTCTGAAACCTCACCACATCAGGCATACTACTGGGACAAGGGAACTATTAAAAGTCACAGAACTAGAGTTGGGACACACACATTATATGTAACCCAATATTTATTATATATAAAGCCAGTGGTTCATCTGACCAGACCAGAATTCTTGCTAATTCATGGTTGGAAAATGTAATAGCCTCTTAACCTACACGTGGGGACAGCCTACTCCAGATCTGGAGACAATCTGGTTCATTGTGTGGTGAAGGCAATACTGCTTTATTGAGCAATTACTTCATGTCAGCACTGAATTAGGTCCTATAATGATCCTTCATTGGGCAATGGGAAATAGGCTTCACAGAGAGGAAACCGAAAGGGCATATGAGTCGCCCAGTGTCATAGAAATAGTGACAGGCTGTCGGCATGAGCACCGGGCAGCCCTGTCTTCATGTTGGCCCTTCCATATACCACCCGACTACCCCAGAAGTTCAACAGTTTTATCTTGGGACTCATCTGAGGATATGTTGCTGTGATCTTCGGTCCCTCCCTGTTCCTGCACCTAGACTTGAGTCTTGGTCCTGGGTCTGTTTTGCTCTTCTGTGCTCCTGCCTGTTAACCTTCACTTGAGACTCGACCCAACCTAAAAAGCTCACCACGTGGGTCTCGTCCCGTTGTCACTGTGTCTTTTTGGTTTTTTGTTTGTGTGAATGCTACTATTTATTTTTTTAAAACTTTATAAGGACAGTGAGGGTTCTGCTAAAAACAGAACCAAATAAAATAAAATCCTGGGTCAGACGGTCACAGATATATTTTCATAAGAATCCATTCATTCATTCTTTCACATTTATTTACTCCCTCCATTCATTCACACCTGGTTGCGGAACAGCCTTCTTGTGCTCAACCTTTGTACTCCAGCTGGCGTTGCGATAGAGCTGAAATTTTCTTCCATTCTGCCCTTGGTTACCTGACAGGAAAGCATAATTCCATTGTGGGATGAATGCTACAATGCAGTTGTAGAGCAGGCCCTCCAGGAGCCCTGGGGGACATACCATTCCGGAAGGGGAGGGATGCCTTCCCAGACACAAGTATATTTGTGCTGAGCATGGTGGGTTCTATAGGGTTTGCATAGTGGGAAGGACAGAGTGGCTGCTGGGAAGACAGGATGGTGCAGGTTGGGGGGCAGCGACGTGGTTCATTGGCGAAAGTATAAGGAGTCAGGAATTGCCAGGATGGGGGATAAGGGAGGCACGTTGAAGCCAGGATCCTGGTCAGAAACAGGAAGGGGAATGTTTGCTGAGTGAAATGCTGTCCATTACAGAAGAGGCT
Source organism: Mustela nigripes (assembly GCF_022355385.1). Taxonomy (NCBI): domain Eukaryota; kingdom Metazoa; phylum Chordata; class Mammalia; order Carnivora; family Mustelidae; genus Mustela; species Mustela nigripes. The sequence goes on along the minus strand of NC_081565.1, from coordinate 17,747,947 downwards.
GGAATTGGGGAGAAGGGCAAAGATGGAAGATCCTAGCTAAGACCTAATGCAGAAAACAGTTAAAAAAAAAAAAAATCTGGGGCCTGGGGTTTGGGAACTTAAAGGCAATAGTTGGCCATTTGTTCACTTATTCTCTAAGTTGCTTGTTAAATAGGTATTTATCAGACATCTGCTGTAGGCCAGTGATTGCTCTAGATGCTGGAAATACCACAGTGGATAAAGAGGCAAAGTTCCTGCTCTCGTGGAACTAGCATTCCAAGAGGGGTTGGACAAACAGTGGGCAAATACAAAAGCAAAGGAGTTCAGGTAGGAACAAAGAGTGCAAAAATAGAGTAACGTAACAGCGAGTAGCCGGATAGCAGGGCTGAATCAGGTTGTCAAAGCAGGCCTCTTTGAAGAAATGTCATTTGAGATGGAGCCAGAAAAATGAGAAGAGCGAGCAGTGCTGAGATAGTAGAAGATTATTTCAGGCCTGGAGAGCAGCAGAAGCAAGAGGAACAAACCCAGCATGCTGGGGGGGTAGAAACAAAGACCAGTGGAACTGGAGGCCAGGAGATGAAAAGGAGAGAGGACAGGGGTGAGGTTGGTGAGATCAGCAAGGACCAGGTAGGAGAAGGCCTTGTAAAATAGAAAGGCATTGAAAGTTCATTAATAAAGGGGTGATGTCACCCAAGCTGGGACTTTCTACACACATGGACTCCTGTACATGCCCACAGACCATCATTCAGTTGTCTGTGTTCCAACTTGCCAGCTTTATGACTATGGGAAAGCCATTAAGCATACTTACTCTACACCAGGCATACAGCCTAGAAACAGACATGGTTCTTACATCCATGCAGCCTTATCTCTCTGAACCTTGGGCGCCTGCCTCCCAAATGGGGGCAATGATAATTCTCATGTTGTAGATGTTATAATGACCAAACACCTAGATCAGTGCCCCGTACCTGAGTCTTGAGCTCTTCCGCCTTCCCTTATGGAAGCATCCTTCATGAGGCTCAAGGTATTTTTCTATCTTTAACTAGAGCTGTCTTAGTTCAAATCGGTTACACTCTCCAGTAAAAGATCCCCCACTTGAAGAAATGATGCATCCACACTTGGGAATGCCCGTTAGTCCCTTAGACGTCCCGGGGCTACTAATTCACTCCCAAACCCAGCCCTGGTAACCCTAATTCCTTCTTTTAAAGGGCCTATTGCCAAGTTAGAAAGACAGTGAGGATGATCAGAGGTCAGCATGTCACTAGATACCCCTGTACTGATGGCCAAAAACAGTGGAACACAAGAACGTTCAGGGTCAAAGTTGAAGCTGTGGCGGGTGCCAGACGGAGCGTCTCTTTGACTATTAATTTTTGTTTATGCAGCCTCTGCTTGCTTCACTCACTGGAACCAGCATTATGCAGGGTCATGCTCCATATACCAGCTATTGGGAAAGGTTACTTATTACCAGCTCAGTGGGCAAAGAGGGGCATGTCATTTCCGATGGAAGCCATCTGAAGGCTTTTTCTCCGCTTACTTTCCCATGTTCAAGAATTCTTAGAAAAGTGAATGATTGCTGATGCATTGCAAGATTTCTTTGACTGGAGCAAGCTCCAAAGGCTTTTGGAAGTTTCTCCCAGCCATGCTGGCTCCCAGATTTGGAAATCAGGGATCGTCAAGCAATCCCTTCTCAACTCCTACTATGTGCCAGATGTTATATGCCAGGAAGTGGTTCACAAAAATAATGTGAACTAGAATTCTGTCCTCAAATCATTGATATTCCGGTAAGCATGGCTCCCCGCTGCCTTCAGGCTAAAGCATAAACCCTAGTAAGTCCCAGGAGGACCTTGGCGGGCTGTCTCGCCCCACCTTCACACTTCCTCTGGCCAAATGAAGGCGTTCCGTCGTGGATACCTCTTGTCCTTTACAGCTCCTGCCGTCATGCCTCTCTTTGAATTTGTCCCAAATGATTTCCCAGAAATAATCAGACATAGGGAAAGAAATGCCAGTATCAAATCCAGGCTCTGCAATTCACTTGCTGTGTGTTCTCCAGCAGGTCAGTTTCCCTCTCTCTGAGCCTCTGTCTCTCTAGCTGTTAAATGAGTGGGTAGGGCTACATAGCCTCTCTCCTCAACCTTCTCTCTCTTATCGTCTAGGATCCTGAAGCTAAGTGTAGATAGAGTGAACTAGACTTCTCAAGCAAGACCAAGAAAGAAGAAACGTTTTTCTTCTGCTCACTTACTTCTGTGTGCCCAGCGTAGCAAGGACGCCAGCGCCCTCTGCGTGCTATCTGCCTGCTTCTGCTTCCTGGTGGACACCCGAATACCTCTGATTGAAGGGTCACTAAATGTTGCCCACCAGTTCACACAGCCTCATGCTAACCCTGAGAGTGTGGATTATTTCCAGGTTACATGCATAGGGATGGAGCCTTACACATGACACTTCCATCGGAAATGACATGCCCCTCTTTGCCCACTGAGCTGGTAATAAGTAACCTTTCCCAATAGCTGGAAAGTGTCCCGTTACGTGAGGCCACGGGATCAGCAGGCAAACCCAAGTTCAGGCCCCTTATGGGAGAGTGTGAAGCCTCTCTGCTGAATCCATGTCGTGTTTCCCGGGGCCTGGGGCGCAGAAGCTGCTGCAGGCGGAGAGTAGTCCGAGTCCGGGGCTGAGTCCGAGTCCGGGGCTGGGGCTGCGTCCGGGTCCGGGGCTGAGTGCTGCGCCAGCTCACGTTTACTCCGACTGGCTCCCCTCTCCACAGGGGGGAGCGGCGAGCTCTGTATGTGATATAGGGAAACCACAACAAGGCAATTCCCTGGAACTATAAAATCAAATTAAATCAGGGGTTCTGGCTGGGGATTTAAACATCTTAGCCGCTCTGATTTCTCTGGAGGAGCTGGGAAGCCGAGCCAGCTGCGGTCATGCACTCGCACTCGCTCTCCCCGCGCCTTGCGTGTTTTTGGCCCCAGGTTTTCAATCTGGTTTAAGTTGGTCATTTGGAGAGCACTTCTCAGGCTGGAAGGAAAAAAAGAGCTTTCTGGGCTTGAGGAGGACTCTCGCCTGCTCGGCTAACTGTGCTGGGAAAGGTGACAAGCTGGTGGGCTGCGAGGGTGAATATGGCCTGTGGGTCCTGTATACGGAGCACGGATGGCACCCCAAGCCCTGGGCACCTATTAATTCTCACGGCGGAGCTCCCACAGCATCTCCCCAAGCTGGGTACTGCCTGCCTTCCTGGTTTAAAGATGAGAGAACCGAGGTTCAGGGAGGTAAAATAACTAGTCTGCCATCAGGATGGCAAAGATGGAGCCATGTTTCAGATTCTGGATTGGAAGCCACGGACCACCTTTTGTCTTAAATGACATGAGGGTATCACCTCCACACACTGCCCATCCTAGAATGTTGTCTGGATCCCTGAAGAGGAATTAAAAAAGAATATAGTCTAACCTGCCCCAAAGGAGGTATTAGTTTATAGCTGCTGAATTTAACTTTCCGTTTCCTTTTCTTTTTCCTTTTCCATTTTCTTAGGAGGAGGGAGTGCACACGGGTACTTACGACAGATTTTCAGAATGGCACGGACACTCCCATAAATAAAAACAAATCCATTGGCAGGAGAAAGTGTACAACCACAGCAGAAGGAAAGTGGGAGGAAGGAGGAAACACTGAGGTATGACATGAATTTTATAATTGATAAGAGGTGATGTAGCGCAAGAATTAAGCTTAGGGATGAGACCGCAATCTATCAAGATTAGAATCTCAGTCCTACCATGCCTTGTATAATCTTGGGCAAATTATCTAATCTGCCATCCTTTATCTTTCAAGAGAAAATAATAATATGGCTACCTAACCGGGTTGTAATGACGATTAAATAAATTCCTGTCTTATTAGATAAGATAGAGCTTAAGGGCACCTGGGTGGCTCAGTGGGTTAAGCCTCTGCCTTCAGCTCAGGTCATGATGTCAGGGTCCTGAGATTGAGCACCCCCATCAGGCTCTCTGCTCAGCAGGGAGCCTGCTGCCCCTTTTTCTCTGCCTGCCTCTCTGCCTACTTGTGATCTCTCTCTCTCTCTCTCTGTGTCATATAAATAAATAAAACCTTTAAAAAAAAAAAAAAGGATAGAGCTTAGAATGGTACCTGAGAAAGAGTTAATGGCATATATTCTGCTATATCATTTTTAATAGGATTGTTGATATATAATTCATATGCCATACAATCCACCTCTTTAAAATGAAAATGTGCTGGCTTCTAGTATATTTGCAGGGCTATGGAACCATCACCACAATCTGCGTTAGAATATTTCATCATCCCGAGAAAAAACTCTGCGCCCATTAGCAGTTAGTTCCCCACAACCACTAATTTGGTTTCTGTCTTTACAGATTGGCCTATTCCAGAGGTTTCCCTAAAACAGTCATACAATATGTGGTCTTTTGTGACTGGTTTCTTTCATTTACTCTACTGTTTTAATGGTTCATGTTGTAGCATCTGTCAGTACCTCATTCTGTTTTTGTTTTTGTTTTTGTCTTTTAAGATTTTATTTATTTGACAGAGCGAGAGAGCACAAGCAGGGGGAGCAGCAGAGGGAGAGGGAGAAGCAGGCTTCTCTCTGAGCTGGGAGCCTGAGGCAGGGCTCGATCCCAGGACCCCAGGATTATTACCTGAGCTGAAGGCAGATGCTTAACCATCTGAGCCACCCAGGCACCCCCTCATTCAATATTTTATGGCCGAATGATGTTCCATTGTTTAGCTCTATCCTATTTTATTTATTCATTTGTTAGTTGATGGACATTTGAGTGTCTTCTACTTTCTGTCTACTATGAATAATGTTGCAGTGGTCATTGGTGTACAAGGTTTTTTATGGTCAAATGTGTTTGTTTCTCTTGCGTATATAGCTAGGACGTGAGTTTCTGGGTCCTACAGTAACTCTGTTTTACGTCCTGAGATGATGCTAGACTGTTTTTCAAAGATGTTGCACCATTTCGTACTTCTACCAACAATGCATGCAGCCTCCAATTTCTCCACATCTTCACCAACACTTATTATTGTCTCTTTTATTTTAACCATGCTGGTACCCATGAAGTGGTAACTAAATGTGAATTGTCTTTCTCTAATGGCTAATGGCATCAAGGATCTTTTCATGTTGCTTAGCTGCTATTGTACATCTTCTTTGGACAAATGCGTGTTCAGAATCCTTGCCCATTTTTTAAAATTCAGGTTGTCTTTTACTCTTGAGTTTTAAGAGATCTTTCTATACTCTAGATAGAAGTTTTCTATCAGCTATATTATTTGCACGTATGCATATTACCTAAGAGCGTGAGTTGCTGAAAGGTAAGGAGTTGTTCTTCCTTTGAATCGTGAGCTTTTGAGGCAGTTCTGAGTTTGAATACCCAAGATCACCAGTTGCTAGCGGTCTGACCTTGAACTGGCTAATTTGGGACTACTATTTCTGAAGCTTCAGGTGTGAGGATTAAAAGAGCTAATGTATGCATGGTGTATGGTGCAGTGCCAAGCATATAGGAGGCATAGAACCATCAATATCTGTTGCTCCTGTATTTTATCAGAATTCAAAGCACTTTTTGATAACTGTTTTATCTTATTGGGAATAAGACGATTGGGATATCTGATATCATTTTATAAAATAGATCACCTGCTTCAGGAGGTTAAGTAATAAGCCTGAGAAAGATAGTAGTTACGTGATAGATCCAGAACTCAAACTGTTTTTCTGACTTGAAGTTTAACATGGTACTCAAAGGAGTTGGTAGGATGTATGTTGTTTTTATGCATAATCAGAAAATGAGAATTTCTGGGAATTAAAGCAGTCATCTAAATGTAAATTAATACATAATCAACCAATCAGATACCCTCTGGTCACAAAAATATCAACCACCCCAAATTCTATCTTGTAGTATAACCTTGCCATTTCCTCGTGAAGAGGGAGCATTCATGTCATTCCATTTACATCTGAACTGGCTCTTGAATTTGACCAAAACAATTGATGCTGTGTAATTGCTATGAAGAAGCATAATTGGCCACATATTGCAACTCACATGAAGGAGAACCATGAGCCTTGGCTGGTAGCCCCAGATGAGCTTCTAGCCAGCCATCAGCACCACCTGCCAGCTGTGCAAGTGAGGCCATTTTGGACCAACCCCAGCCAATGCCAAGTGATACAAAAGAATCTGATCATGATCAGAATCATGATCAAATATTTGTTGTTTTAAACCACTCAGTTTTAGGATGAATTGTTACATGGTAATAGATTGATAAAACCACCTGTAAAGTCTCAGGTAAGGAAATAATGTCAGAATATTATTTATTCACAATTTGATTGAAATACATACATTTTCTGCTTTACTTAACTATAAAGGAAGGCCTTGTTTTTCTGTATCTCCAGGAATGCCCAAAGAAAATCGTATTCATCTAACCATACCTCCTTGCCTTCATTTCCTCCTCCAACAAATAGTTAATGAGTATCTACTAAATTTCTGACACTTAAGGTATAGAAGTGAGTGAGGAAACACAATTCCCTCCTCTTGAATATGACCTAGGAGAGGGGGCAGACATCGAACAAGTAGCATAAGCTCACACACCGGAAAGAACCAGGGAGCAGAAGAGTCCATAAGAGAGAATTCTGGGCTTTTCTGCAGACCAGGAATACTTCCCCATATCCAGGGCTACCTGCTGCGCGTGCTGAGAGGGTGGCTATTTCTATTTTGGTTCCTATTACTGCGTGATAACAACCTCCTTCCTCATCCCTCCACACAAAAATAGTGGCATAAGACAAAAATTTGATTATACTCATGAATTCTGTGGGACAGAGCAAAGGGAGGATAACCTGTCTCTGCTCTACGATATCCGGAGTCTGAACAAATCTGGAGACATCGTCGCTCCTCGATCTTGCGTTTGTTGCTGTGTTGCATTTGTCAGCCAGGACCTCAGATGGGTTGTCAGGCACAACCCCTACCCATGGCCTCTCCACGTGCTCTCTCCTCATGGGCTAATTTACTCATCCTCCCAATATGGCAGCTGGATGTCAAGAGTAAATATCTTAAAGGAGAGCTTGTTAGCTGCAAGGGAACTTGCCTTCTGTGTCCTAGCCTCTGCCATGACAGATGTCACCTCTGTCACAGTGACATGCCACTCAGGTTCAAGGGGAGAGAACATAGGCCCACCAGTTGATCTGAGAAGTGTCACAGTTACACTCCAGAAGAGATTTTAATTTGCAGAATGGGAGAGATTATTGTAACCGTCTTTGTTAAATATAGTCTGCCTAAACACATACCAAAATGATGCTGTTTTAGATACCCGGAGATTGGAAAAAACATATACGGTCCTTAACTTGAATAGCCACTCATTTGCTGCAGCCACCTGAAGGTTTGAGAGCGTCCATATCTCTAAACTCCAGAGTGCCTCCGGAGGAGATTGCAAGAGCAGTTATCAGTAGAGCCCCTTCCTGAGTTGAGGACAGAAGAAATCTGCCTCTTCATTAATAGTGAGATGAGAGACAGTTACAGATTCTTCTAACTGACCGTATCTCCCAAAAGAAAGCAACCACCCAAATTAAATTAAAAGAGAGAAGATCCTTGAAGATGTATGCGTACTTTGGGGGGAAAAAAAATCTCAAACTTTATTAGATCAAGAGGCCTAAACGGCTTACTATGGATGTAAATTCCTCAAGTTGTTTGGCAGATTTACCTGTAAGAAACTCTTTTCAGTCTAGATTAGGTGACTCTTCAGTCCTCCCCTCTAATCCTTGGGTGACCTACACCCACCACAGCTCCTGCTCAGTGTGGTGTGGTTGTCTGCTTCTTTGTTTGCTTCCTTCATTAGACTGGGAGCTCTCAGAGAGTAGCACTGGGTCTTAGAAACTTCTGTATCCCCAACCTCTAATTATCTCACTTCTTGCAACATAGCAGTGTTCAAAAAATATTTGCTGAATAAATGCACAAAATTTTTAATATTAAACCATCAAAATCATAAAGCTATGCCTGTCTCTCTCACTACTTACTGTTCCTACCCATGACTCCTATATACCAGTGAGATTCCCACCAAAACTAAGACTGTGCTAGTCATTTCAAAATTCCCAGGGGAAATTACAGCTGATTATAGGACAGGAGAGGAAATATACAAGATGAGCTGGAGCATTTGTTAGTGCTGGAAAGTAAGGAAATGTTCAATAAATAAGCAAACAAACAAATGCCTGAATGGTGACAGGATGTCCAAGGGACACAGAAGCCAGATGAAAGAGCCCCCAATGGTAGAGATGGAACAATTTGAGCAACAAAACAGAGTGGTACTGGATTACAACTCTAAATATAAAATATCCATGAAAATCAAAATAAAATATGAATAGCCATGGCCCATACTGATGCAAATAAATAGTTGCTAAATCAGTAAATTAGGGAGAAGAGACAAATTTTCCACGCAGGAGAATTTCAAATAATTTAAGTAGATCGCTAGGCCCTCGAGGACGTGGACCCTAATTCCCACTTTCTAAATGTGTGCCGATCAGCATGACTTCTTCTCAACGAGAACAGTATGAAGAGAGTAAACAAAGAGTAAATTTACAGTGGAGAAACCCTGCAAACACTGCTTCAGCTTGGTGTACTGATATCATGTTGATAGCATGTGCCCTTAATATGATGGGATGGAATGGGCAACTTAACGCTATGATTTTTCTCTCCAAAATATACAAGCTCAGGGTCTTATCATGAGGAAAAAAAAAATCTGATAAATCCCAACCAAGTAACGTTCTACAAAATACATTACCAAGACTCCTTGAAACTGTCAATGTCATCAAAAATAGAGTGAATGAATGAATAGAGTGTAAGAAACTGTGAAAGCCGGGGCACCTGGGTGGCTCAGTGGGTTAAAGCCTCATGCCTTCGGCTCGGGTCATGATCTCAGGGTCCTGGGATCGAGCCCCGTGTCTGGCTCCCTGCTCGGCAGGGAGCCTGCTTCCCTTCTTCTCTCTCTGCCTGTGTCTCTGCCTACTTGTGATCTCTGTCTGCCAAATAAATAAATAAAATCTTAAAAAAAAAAAAAAAGAAAGAAACTGTGAAAGCCAAGAGGAACCTAAGGAGACAAAAATCACTGAATGTAACTCAGTATCCCGGCTGAGATCCTGGAACAGAAAAGTATAGGGTACAATCTAAGAAAATTTAAATAAAGATATTCTTTAAAAGAACAAGTGTTGGCAAGGATGTGGAGAAAAAGGAACACCCGTGCACTGTTGGTGGGGATGCAAGCTGGTGCAGCCACTGTTGAGTATGGTATGGAAAACATTCCCAAAAAAATGAAAAATTCAACTACCAGATGGCCCAGCAATCTCACATCTGAGTATGTTCCCAAGGAAAATGAAAGTACTAATTCAAAAAGATATATGCACCCCTATCTTTATGACTACGTTATTTATAACAGGATATGGAAACAGCACAAGTGTCCATCCACATGAACACATAAATAACACACACACATACACACACAGAGATATTACTCAGCCATGAAAAAGAATAAAATCTTGCCATTCGCAACAGGGACGGATCTAGAGGGTATAATGCTAGGCGAAGTTAGTAAGAGAAAGACATATGCTCTCAGTTATGTGGAATTTAAGAAACAAAACAAACCAATAAGCAACAAAAAGAACTCAACAAGCAGACTCAAATAGAACAAATCAGTGCTCTCCAGAGTGGAGGTAGGTGGGGGAAGGGTGAAACAGGTGGCAGAGATGAAGAGTATTTATTGGGATGAGCACTGAGAAATGTATAGACTGTTGAATCATTATATTGTACACCTAAAACTATGTTAATTATACTTCAATGAAAAAAGGAAACAAAGCATGGATTCTAGTCAATCTTAGTATGTCAATATTGGTTCATTAATTATAACAACTGTACCATATCCATGTCAGATATTAATAATAGGAGAAACTGGACATGGGCTATAAGGCAACCCCATAGTATCTTCATGTTCTATAAATCTCAAACCATTCTGAAATTTAAAATTTATTTTAAGAAAATTCGAAAGAAACATATATATTTTAAAACCCTGAGTTTCCCAGTTGCAAACAGGACCAATATAAACCACCATCACAGCAAAGCCAATAGATAAAGGACTCTTAATCGTTGAACACGCCCAAGCACAATTGGGCTACATTCTGATTCTCATGAATGAGATTGCAGCAGGGGAGTATAGGAGCTGGGCATGAAATTGTCTGAAAACTTTTGCCTGCAGGTCTAATGCAAAGGATCGTCTGAAGTCTGGAGCAAAAACCGTTTCCATCTATGTAAATATTAGGAAACTAAAGTCCATATGTTGCGTGCCGGCTGCTTTCAGCTGCCACAGCTGTGCGCAAACGGTGAGCAGACAGTGTGGATTGTCAAGAAGAAGTGTCATTCTTTGCCAAAGGGAAGGCTATGACTGCCAGTTGGAGGTCAAGGGGTCATATGTATGAGTGACTTGATTCCAGCAATCTGACAAGTTAAATCACTGGACAGTTGGGAATTCCTTGTGAGGCTTAAAAGTTGGAAGGACTTGTTAAGGATGTCATAGTCTTTGGAGCCAGGGATCGTCTTTGAAACATGTTTATTCTAGAAGCCCCATTAAAAATGCACGTGTGTGATGAGGACAAGGATTGGGGGAAGATTTCCATTGTAATTAAATATGATTGGTCCTTGTAGGGAAAAAAAAAACCATGAAATATAAAAAAGATCAAGACAATGAAGCATGATCACTACAGATAAAACTAACTCATGTGGGATAGCTTTACAGCTTTCAACAGGTATCCCAATCCTCTCTAATGGCTGTCCATTGGGTTTAAAATGCTTTTTAAATCTGCAGATAGCACAAAACCTGGAGCTGACTTATATTTCAGAAATGAGAAGGAGAGCATGAGCATTTAGGGATCAGACACATGAAATGATGTATAGGAGTTCTCGGTCCAGCCGTCTGGTGGAAGTTGAGGAGCTAGGGGAACCTAAGAAAGGTACTGCTTCAGCAGGAGTGCTCAGAATCAAGAGACATGAATTCTTCTTGGAGCTGTTCCACTGGACTTCTAGACACGTTTCTGGGCTGTGGAGCCTAAAGCAGAGCTTAGGCATTGGTGTTTAAATTACTGAATTTGAATCCCATTTCTGTGCCTTGTTGAGTCTGACACTTGACAAATAACTTCATCTCTCAGTGCCTTGGTTTCTTCCTGTATAAAATGGGTACCACGTCTCTCTCAGGTGTTGTGTGGAGAATTCAATTAGTGAATGCATTTAACTGGAAAGCTAATCCGAAGCCAACAACGATTTTTAAAGATTTGGGGACTCTAAATTTGATGTACAACTTATCAGTGGGAATGAACTTGTGAATTTAGGTATGGGTTTGTGAACCAGGAAGCCTAAATCAAAGTCACATTTTGGAAGTTAATGCCACCCCCTTAGTCTAATAAGGTGTCCAATCATTTATGGAATCCAAACATACTTAGAGCTTGGCTCTGTTTCTGAACATCTCATTTTAGGAGGGATATTGACAACCTGGAGCTCTGTAGAAGACTGAGTAAGATCATAAAAATTTGTTACATAGGGTAGTTGCCAGAGAAGTCAGTCACCACATTGAACAGATGATTCATGAGGGACATGTCATGAAAGACATGAAGTGAGTGACCCTCTTCAAATATTTGGACAATACCTAGCTGGATAACTATGAGACCCAATGAGTGGAACTTTGAGTGACAAGTTTTAAGTCCACACAAAACATTTTTCATATTTATCCTCTCCTGAAATATCCAAAACCACTTCCTCCAACCCTCACTCTCAACAGGCGGCCTTGGTTGATATTTCATGAGAAAATGGAACCAGAGACCATTTTCTCTATCTCCCACCTCACACCCACCAACCTCCTTATTTGTATACTAACAGTGTACATTTTGACCTATTATAGACTCCATGTTCTCAGATTTCATAGCCAAGGCCAACATTTCTGCCCCCTCAGTACACCTTATTGTCTCTCATCCAATTGAATACTGTCTCAGGCAGTTATCCTCTCCTTCCGTCTCCATCATTAATTTTCCCTCTCACCAGGACTTTTCTTTTGAGTGTGCAAAATTGTTGCTATTTCTCCCAATACTTCTGTCAAAAAAAAAAAAAAAAGCACAACAGTTTCTGTTTTTCCTTCCATCAAGGACCACATTTGCCCCTCCCCCTTTCACGGAAAAATGTGAAAGAGTTTGCAAATTCTCTCTTCCCATTCTCTCTTGAACCCACATCAGTCAAACGTTTACCCACGTACTCCGCCAAAGGCACTCTTATCAGAGTGACCCATGACTGCTGTCTTGCTAACTCCAGTGGTCAATTGTACACCTTTGTCTGGTGTGGCTTATCAGCAGCATTTGATCTCTTTGAAAACCCTGAGGCTGACCTCTTTGAAACCCTTTATTGTCTATCAGGACACTCCGTGCACCTGGTTTCCTTCCTTCCGCCCTGGCTATTCCTTGGTCTCCTTTGAAGATCATCCTAATCTCTTCCATTTCTAATCATTGAATGCCTAGGACTCAAATCTGGAATGCTTTTTTTTTTTTAAATCAATACTCACTCAGGAGTTAGGCTTGTCCCATTTTAGAGGACAAGGCCTTTATTTATTTTTTTTTTTTTTTAAAGATTTTATTTATTTATTTGACAGAGAGAAATTACAAGTACACTGAGAGGCAGACAGAGAGAGAGAGAAGGAAGCAGGCTCCCTGCTGAGCAGAGAGCCCAATGTGGGACTCGATCCCAGGACCCTGAGATCATGACCTGAGCCGAAGGCAGCGGCTTAACCCACTGAGCCACCCAGGCGCCCAGGACAAGGCCTTTAAAAGGCCATCCCTAGGATCCCTCTGGGACTTTACCTGCACCCTGCTGATACAGCTCCTAAACTGGATTTTTATAACCAGTGGTCAACCCAACATCTCCACACAGATGTCTCATTTGGCATTAAAATTAACCTGTCCAGAACTGAACTCATAATATTTCCTCACCATACCTGCATCATACCTGCCTTACTCATAATTTTCCACATTATAAATCATGGAAATGGCATCCTTGTCTTTCCCGAGGCCCAAAATACTCTTCACTTTATGATCTTGACCTCTCTCCCTCTCCCCATCCCTGCCCCTCTCTCTCTCTCGATTGCTCTACAACCCATCAGTCCTTATAGCTCTACCTTTATAATATAACTGCAATGAGATAACTTCTCACCATGTCCACTGTTATCTCCTTGGTCCAAGATTTATATCCTTTCAGTTGAGTTATTTCATTACATGGGACCTGTTAACCTGCCTCCACTTTTAACCCCTTCAGAATGTTCTCCCCATAGCAGCTAAAGCCATCTTCTTATGCTTAAGACAGATCAAGCCCCTCCCTACTGGGAATCACTTAAAAATGAACTCTCTCACTCAGAGAGTAGAAGCCAGTGTCCAACCATGACCCCTGGTTCTCTACATGGTCTGCTGCCCCAATGGCCCTTTGACCCTCTACCCTAATACTCTTTCTCTCTCTGTTTTCGTCATATTATCCTCTTCAGCACATCAAGTATCCTCTTACCTTTGAATCTTTGTGTTTGTTGTTCCATCTACTTTGAATGCTTTTCCTCCAAATAGTTTTATGGCTCACTTCCCTCAGGTATGAACACGATGGCATCTTCTCAATTTGACCCTCTCTGGCCATTTACCTCCCACACCTCCTACAATTCCTGTTCTCCTTTCCTGCTTTCTTTTGTTCTCTTTGATTTTTTTTTTTTTTTGACATTAACACATTATGTGTTTCACTTGAACATTTCCCTGGAATATAAATGCCCAAATGGGTAGCATTCTTTGTTGTTCACTGATATATCCCCAGCACTGAGACCAGCCCCTGGCAGATAGTATGTATTCAATAAATACTTAACATGTAAATGACTGGCTAGAAGGATAGATAAACCAACCTCTTATAAAACTGGTAGGCCCCCTGTCATCAGGCATACATCATTCAAGAAAGCTAATGACAGATCTGTAGTAGTGGATAGGTTATACCCAACTCTATGGTTATAGAAATGAGTTACAACTTAAGTGGTTCAGAGTTTTGGGTTCTACTCTGTGATGCTGACATAGAGGATAAACCAGCATGACATATGTTTACATTTTAAAATAACCAAGAAATCATGAGATGGGTATAACTCCATTTTATGGAGGAACGACTTGTGTCTGAGATGTTACAAGTAATCTGCTACATCCACATCACATGGCTGGCAAGTGACAGCAAAAAGAAGTCACGGAAATAGCTCTCTTCTCCAACAAACGTACTTAACCCTGGCTTAAAGTCTGGATTCATATAAAATCTTGTGGTAAATTATATATATATAAAACAGTGTTTCTTAGGAAAGAGGAAACATGGATCTGAAAGGAATGTTGTACTTTAAGTTAGTTTATATACGGAGGTGGGTAGAGCTTTTGAAAAACATTCTGCCTTACTGCCTGTAGTTGGAAGGTAAGCGCTCAGTCCGTTTAGCCAGGATGATAGATATGATCATAAGAAGGTGAAGCAGTGAGGTCCAAGGTGGCGGTAATTCAGCAGCTGAAACACAAACAACCTTACATACTCCTGAATGTGGCGACAGGGGAGTGACCTGGGGTTTGGCTCTGAAAACCCTTGTCCTTTGGGACCTTGTGAGGAGCACACACAGCGGCAGTCTCTGAGTACCTGAGCCCTGGCGGGGGCAGAGATAACAATTAAATCCTCAGGTGGGGGTTCCTTCCCTTAGGTACAAAATACATTCTGCTGATGCTTTGAAATGGAAAGCAAACCACATCTTCAGCTTCCGAGGGAAATCCAGTATGTTTAAGGAACCGTCACATCCTGAGTGTAGCCCCCAAAATCTTTAGGGGATTCAGCCAACCCTCTGGCCCCTGCTCCAGCCCCTCACATCTGGCTGGCAACATTGCTGGATAGAGCCAAGCTGGACTTGTACTCCAATGATAATTTAAGAATCACATCTCAACCTACATCATCCACGCTGAGACACTGACTATATCTTGCCCTGCTCCCTTTCCTTTTTATTTATTTTCAACCAACATGGATGATACTTTCTCTCAAAAAGGGAAATATCATGGGCCTCTCACATCATTATGGATCAGTGCAGGGGGGTGGGGGGGTCATAGTGTAAGGATTGTGATGCATTTGCTTACAGAAGTTTGGGAGGAACGAGAGGCGTGTATGTGAATCACTCAACACAAGGTGAAAATATTGGTGGAAAAATCCAGCCACCTGATGACTCTGAAATTTATTTAAATATAGTATCCATGACCCATGTTTCCAGGGAATTTAAAACAGTGGTTTCCATTGACCACACAATCCAAATTCCAAAGAATCACATACTTAAGTGTTCTTTTATGGACTTGACACCGGAGGAGGAGAAAGAGGAGGAGGAGAGAAGAGGGACCAAAATAGTTCAGAGTGATATGTAAATAGTTTAGGCATGCTTTGCATGTGCGTGTGTGTGTGCGTGTGTGTGTGTGTGTGTGTGTGTGTTTGTAGAAGCTTGTTGGCCTCGAGGGGAATACAAAATACTTGGGGCCTGCCAAAGTATATGGTTTCTTTTACATTACTTTATCATATTGGGAAATCTCTCGGCCTTCCCCTAGCATCCAAGACAAAAAGAGCTTAAGACACAACTTTGCCAACAAAAACTACCGTTTCCAATCTCACTCCTGTGGGGCCTAGATCAACACCACTTGTCAAAGTAGCTTCCTGCACCCATTGCTCACCAAACGGCCTCTGTCTTTGTTATGTGCTTGGCTCACAGTTTTGGAAGCCAGCTTTTTCTAAGGAGGGGCTTTCTGCTAATACTGGAGAGCAAAGGGGCCATACACCAAGGGAGGTTTTCTAAATGACTCAGAACTTGCAGTCTGCACTGGTCACAAGACCTGGGATTCTTCATCTCTTTTGTGCTACTTTGGAGTTTTACAAAAACCTTTCTTGGCCCTCCTCCAGTTTTATCTCTGTGTTGTTGGATGGGGGCAATCTGTTATTACAAAAGTTCCCAATTTCCTCTTCCCCCACCATCTTCGATGAATAGCCTAGTAGTGTTTACCTTTTGTATTTACCCCTTATATACCAGATCGGATTTATGAGATTTTTGGTTTTGTGGGTTCAGCTTTTTAGAACCCATTTCTTTTTTCAGTCAGGTGGTATGATTTTATGTCTGGATTTTTAAGAGTAATTGAGGTGGGGCTGGTGTAGTTGATCTCTCTGGGGGAAAAAAAAAAAAGAAGTCATACTATCGTGGTCTACAGATTGCATCCATTACCTTTTCTCCCTTCTGTTCAAGTTCTTCTAGAAAAGTTGATCCTTGCTTTTACTCTAACTTAATTATATGTAAAGTTTTATTTATCCATTCATTTATTCATTGGGATCCTATTATGAGTTTAATTTTTTTTCTCCTTTGATGGTCCTTCTGCCTTGAACAAGTTTCTGTCTCAAATCTATTGCACTTAATAAATCTATATTCCTCCCTTCCCCCCGAGATAACCCATATCCCTCCAATAAATCAATATGTTTCTAGTTTAGAGTACTGAAATGTGACATTTGAGTTAATCTTGGTAACATGACTGAGAATGAATGTCTTATTCCCTAAGGCTTAGAATAATGAAAGTAATTGGTAAATCTGATATAATCTTCAATGGCCGCTGGCTTTCCAGCATGTGTAGGGGTAACTCTTGCAACATTCGTGTATTCAGTTATAGCATAAGGAAGTTTTAAAGGTGTCAATCCAAATTAAGTTCAATGAACACTTCTGTCTTGTCCGAATTGAAGTTTCTCACTCTGCTCTTTTGTATGAGTTCCAAAACTACACAGTCTCCTGTTTATTGGACAGCTCTAACTTGGATTCCCACAGGAATTTCTGACTCGGGATGTCTGAAACTGAGCTCATACTACTCCTCCCTCTGTTCCCTATCCCATTGGATTTCCTATCTCAACGACTATCCACAAACCACTTAACCAGAGACCAGGAAGTTATTCTTAATATACCATTATCCCTTACCCCTCGTGCCCTACCATTCCCAGAATCCTATTAAGGCTACCTCTTCAAGCTTCCTTATATCTGGTACTTCTGCTGCATCTTGTAGGAACTGTGCATTTTCTACCATTTGCTTTTATTACACTGACCTCCTTACTGGTCTTCGCACTTACGGTTAATGCTCTTCTGCCGTATATAATAGCCACGGTGATATTTCTTAAGCACCAACTTGACTCTGCCACTCTACAGCTTAAAACCCTTAACTGAGAAGTTCTTCATTGTCCTCAAGAGAACTTCAAGTGATTCTTTGTATTAGATATAGACCCATCCGTCTCTTTGATCTCACTGCTTTCCATAATCATTCTCATTACCAACATACTAAACGTCTTTTAATTCTTTGTATCAGGCATGCTTTTTCCCATCAAAGGTATCCATACCTTTCCATCCGCTACCTCTTTTGCCTTGGGACACTTTTCCAGGACACCACCCCTATCATCCGCTTAATACCTATGCGTTGAATTCATTCATCAGAAGATCACTTAGTCTCTCCTCCTTGTCAGGCACTAGGCTAGGCACTTGGGATAATGGATCAGATGTCATCGTTTTGCTTCCAGGTTCAGAGTGTAGAAGAGAAATAAGAGATGAGCATAAAAATTTTAATGGATAGTAAGCTGGAAAGAAGGGGCTGGCATAAAGAAAATACTTATGGTTGATAAAGAAATTGGCTTTTTAATGAACAAAGCTAAAAGGCACAAGAGACAAAAGGTTTTACAAGTTCAAACACAGGTTGGTCTTACACCCGAGGTAAATGCATCCTTGTTATAGTAACAGTTGGGAACATTGGTCCATGACCACAGTGTAGACATTTGTAGCAAGGGCTATTAAGGATTTTCTTGACACTTAGAAAAATAGGGAATCTTGAGATTAGACCAGAACTTGAAGTTCAGCTGTCTCATCTCCCAACAAATGCTTTAATTTCCTCAATACAATTCTCTCCATGTGGTCTTTCAATCTTTGCTTGAATATCTTCTATTAAGAGAATCCCACTCTAACTTTGATGAAACAGAGTGCTAGATGAAGAACCGATTGAATGTGTTCGTACCCTTTTCATGTGTTGTTCATCAGAATGATCAGTTTACCTCTCTATTTGTTCTTTATCTCTATATTAGAAATGAATGCTAGGTTACAGGGACACTTACTGAACAGCAGGGAGATGAAGTAGGGGAAATTCTCAGCAGTGCAACTGACATATAGTAGGTGCACAATAAACAGTAGTTTCTCTCCTTCAGAAAATACCTGTTAAGACTTCATTTTTGCATGGGATTTCTGCTTTCATATGTGGCTAGTAGCTATAAAGTTTGCCATCTTGCTTATTAAATCTAACTAACACCTCCCTGGAGATGCATAATCGAGTGATTTTGGCATGTGAAATAAAATACAGCAAATGTTATTGCTATGATCACTCAGCTGCCAGGATGTTTTACAGCGGTATTCAGATGATAGGTTACATAGGAAGCTCTGGGGTAAATAAAATGAGTTTTTGCAAACTTGTAAATGGTTCATTTAACCTTATTCTTTAGGGAGAGAGAAGAAAGCCTTCACCTTTCTCCCTTTTGAAAGAATGAATGTTAAAACACCCTGCCAAATTTTGCATTCAACAACTCAGGAAGTGGGTTTTTTTGGTTTGTTTTTTTATTTGACTTTTTAATAAAGTATATTTCTTCCTAGCCTCTGGACACATTCACAGAGATAAGAGAAAATAAAAATGTTGAAGTATTTCTATTGTCTTTCATAGATCTTACACTCGCTAGAATGTTAGCTTTGTAAAGATGAGAACAGTCTGTATACTCTTCAACGTACTCCTTCCAGCAGCCTGAATGGTGCTTTGCCTAGAGTAGCTGCTTGAGAATTCTTTAATAAAGCAATTCTTGTGAAATTGGCTGTCATTCTTATGCCAAGTGACTACTTTAACAAAGCAGTCTTCATTGTAAAAATGATTTAGATGGGATGGAAGGAAGGACAAGTGTTCAGACCTATGGACGAGGCTTTTTGTCACAGCATCTTGTAGTAAACAGAAGCATTTAAAAAGCAAATTGAAATGCCCAAATCAGAAGCTCATAGTGAACCTAGAAGATAGTTTTCAACGTTTAATATGAGGAGGTAGTAGATTCACAGACATGAAAGAATGCTGAAAACAGTTTTTATTTTTTAAAGATTTTATTTATTTATTTGACAGACAGAGATCACGAGTAGGCAGAGAGAGAGAGAGGAGGAAGCAGGCTCCCTGCTGAGCAGAGAGCCCGATGCGGGACTCAATCCCAAGACCCTGAGATCATGACCTGAGCCGAAGGCAGCGGCTTAACCCACTGAGCCACCCAGGCGCCCCTGAAAACAGTTTTGATGGAGGAAAGGTGTTTATAGAATGGCATACCACATTTTCGTTTTGAGATGGTGGGGTGTGGTTACTTTTATTTCTTTGCCTTTGATTATGTATAAGATTTATATTTTTAAAAAATATTTTTAAAAATAAATAAATCTTTTTACATGATATTGATTAGAGAAGGCTTTTCCATTGGAAGGAGAATGCTCTGTCTTTTTAATCTGTTGATTAAATACGAGTTTTGCGATTTGCAAAAATACAATTTTTGCAATTTGCACTCTCCCACACCAACTTCCCCCCAAACATTTTATTGACATATACCTTGTTAGACTACCCCACTTTTGCAAGATGACCTCAAAAACTTTTAAATATTTAGCTATTAGTAATCAGTTGCATTGTGTATAGTTCTCTTTGGAAAACTCTGTTTGAACACATGAGAAATGTCTTGGAAAATGACCTTTAATTGCCCTGTCCAAAACAGAAAAAAGTCATAAATTCCATCTCTCTCCCCACCTCAAACCACCCCCATTCTTTAGAATGGTGTTTGCATAAAACCCACATTGATTCTAAGGGAAGAAAAAAGAGAAAATTAGCTATTCTTTGGCAGAATGAGATACATATGTATTATGAAAAGTATCTCAAATTGTGTTTTCATCATAGAAGATACAGAAAAAATTTAGGTACATTTTTTTCTGGTGGCAGAAATGAAGTGTGACTTTTATTATTGGTGACACTCCTAAAAAAGTCAATTCCAAATTGAATGCTGGGGTTTGTGGGGCACATAGGGACAAATGTATCCCATCCTTGTTTCTAATACACTCTCATACTTCCTCCAGCCCTGGGAACCACCATTCTACGCTCTGTGTCTTTGAGTTTGACTCTTAGGTAGTTCCTGGAAGTAGTGTCATACAACATTTGTCCTTATTTCATCCAGCATGATGTCCTCCAGATGAATCTATGATGTTGCATGTGGCAGGATCGCTTTCTTTTTTAGCACTGAATAATATTTTATTTTGCTTTTTTTTTTTTCCTAATTCATCCATCTGTCGATAAACATGTAAGTTGTTCGATGCTTTGTCTATTGTGGATAGTGCTGCAATGAACAGGAGAAAAAATGTATCTCTCTGAGCTCCTGATTTCAGTTGTTTTTGATACATACCGGGAAGCAGGATTGCTGGATCATATGGTCATTCTATTTTTTAAAAATTTGATGAATTGTTATACTGTTTCCTAGAGAAGCTGCACCACTTTACATACCCACCAATGGTGCACAAAGGTTCCAAACTCTCCATACCCTCACGAGCACCTGTTATTTTTGGTTTTTGTTTCGATAGTAGCTGTCCTAACACGTGTGAGGTGCTATCTCATTGTGGTTTTGATTTGCATTTCCCTGATGACCAGTGATGTTCAGCATCCTTTCATACACCTGTTGGCCATCTTTATGTCTTCTCCGGAGAAATGTCTATTCAACTCCTGTGCCCATTTTTAAAGTTGAGCTATTTGTATCTTTTGCTATTAGCTGTTAGGATCTGTTACATATATTGGATCATAACCCCTTATCACATACATAATTTCCAAATATTTTCTCCTATTCCATAGGTTTCCTTTTTCTCACGTTGATCATTTCCTTGTTGTGCAGAAGATTTTTAGCTGGATGTAGGCTCCCTTGCTTGTTTTTCAGTTCTTGCTTGCACTTTTGGTATCATCTCCATCATTGCCTAGATTAGAAGTTGTTTCCCCATGTTTTCTTCTAGGATAATCATGCTTTTAGTCAATAAATGTTAAGTGAGTCATCTGGTATCAGTTCTGTCCTTGATGGGTCATTATGGTAAGTATGGAAAGGGGCACTGTTATCTGACTCACACTGCTCAAGGTCATCTAGGATTTAAAGAGATGCTGTCTGTAAGAATGTACTATAATCTGTGAAAGGTTAGGGCAACACCACACTGAAACTAAACTGTTTGCTTTGTTGAAAGGAAGATAGCTTGGCTCCAGGGTGCTGTTAATGGCTGCTGCTTTTTAACTTTATGTTCGTGACAGTTTTTCAATAGTAAATTAAATCGGTTACCAAACTCAAGATGCCCTCTACCCCTCCCCAGTCATTCCCTATCAGACCACTCCTTGGTTTCTCTTATCACACTTTTCACTCTGATGTTTCTTATTTATTCTTTTGCTGTATCTATCTCCCTGCATTGTAATGTAGCCACCACGCAAGGGGCAACCCTGTGGAACATACCAGTGACACACCCTCAGTTCCCGAAGCAGTCATGGTCACGCAAAGTTAGCACCTCATTTCCAATTACAGAATATCCAAACAGGTGCCAGAATATAGAAACTCAGATTTTCAGGGCACTAAGAAAATCTGAAAGAATGAGGTTCTTATTTCTATTTTCCAGTTAAAACTCAAAGAGAATTAGTAACTTGCTCATCTGGGAAACTACCCTATCTCTCTTCTCTTTCAGCATTATCAGAAGTTCTCGCCTTGGGTAGTATGTTAGTCTGTCAGGCCTGCCCTAAGGAAGAACCACAAACTCAGCCTCCTCAAAAACAAAACAAAAAAATTATTTTCTCAACATTCTGGAGGTCACAGGTCTAGGCCAATGTGTCAACAGGTTGATTTTTTTCTAGAGACTTCTCTCTAGTTCCTAGATGTGCCTCTTCTCCTTGTATCTTCACAAGGGTCTTCTCTCTGTAACTTTCTGTGTCCAAGGAAACCAGTCATAATGGATTAGAGCCCGCCCTGATGACCTCATTTTACCTTAATTACCTCTTCAAAGGCCATATCTCCAAATGCAGTGACATTCTGACATAGTGGGAGTTAAGGCTTTAATACATGAATGGGGGAACAATTTCATCCATAACAGGTGGTGATTTAAAATACTCTTTAAGAACTCTTTGATAGTCCTGGTCTGTCACCAATACACCTTACATGCTGATGTCTGATCATTTTGAAAGACTTTCTGAAAGCATGAGCATCCATGTCTCTTGTACCTATCATCTGAATATCCTGGGAAGATCTCCTTTTGAAAATGGAGCCAACTCTTCTTTCTTTTAAAAATGCTACTGATCACCTGCTTTATGCCAGACATTGTCCTGATTAAGGGTCCAAAAGAATGAATAAGACAGGAAGAGCACTTCTTTCAGGGAGTATCCAGTCTAGTAGAGGAAGCAGGCAAGTTCACAGAGAAGGACGATACAGGGTTTTCTCTGCTGCAATAAAAAGAAACTGATCCTCTATTGGAGCACAGAAGGGCAGCCAACATGGACTCATGGTGAGGTAAGCATTTCAAAAGAAAGTAATCCCTAAAGAGATCTGAAAGTTAAGTAGCCGGTAGGAAGGCAAGGGTAGAAAGGAATACGAACAGTGGACTGATTGGTCACCCCCCCCCCAAAATATATGGCCACTAGCAGCTCAGAATTTGTTCTTATTGAGGAGAAGAGTCTTTGTAGATATAATTAAGGTAAGCATCTCAAGATGAGATTATCCTCAATTAGGGTGGGCCTTAAAATCAATGACAAATGTCCTTGCAAGAGACAGAAAAGGGGGAAGTAGAGGCAACAGAAGGAAATCCCATGTGAAGTCTGTGCAGGGAGATTGGAGTGATTTGTCTACAAGCCAAGAACACCAAGAATTGCTGGCAGTCACCAGAGGCTACGAGAGAGGCAGGAATGGATTTTCCATAAAAGTCTACAGAGGGAACCAGCCCTGCCAATAGTTTGAGTTTAGACTTCTGGATTTCTAAACTAGGAGAAAAATATATTTCTGTTGCTTTAAGCAATATAATTTTATGACAACTTTCTACAGCAGCCCTAGGAAGCTAATACAATAAGCATTCTGGGTGGGGGATAGCATTGACAAGTCTGAGGGGGTAGAATCTTGTATGGAACTGTAAGTAGTCTGGAGTGACAGCACAGTGTGGCTCAGTGGCGAAAAGTGACCAGATCTTGATCAGAAAGGCACTTGGAATAAGTCGTTTTCACTTTGCGGGTTGTGGGGTGGTTCTCAATTTCCTTTTTGATAAGGTAAGATGGTTGGATTCAATATACTTTAAGAACTCTTCAAATTAAAGTAATAGCAAAAAGTCAAATAAATACAGTAAATTTAGGTTTGGGGGGTTTTGTTTTGTTTTGTTTTGCCTCCAGGAAGAGCATACCAAGAAGTCCAAAATAAGTTAAAATCTAAATTTTTACTAAGAAAATGAGACAATATCTGAGGCCTCTTGCCTTTCTTTCCTTTTCCATCTACCCACACTTTCCACTCCACCCAAATCTTCATTAAGACAAGCACTGGAATATAACAAGAGGAAGGGTAGGGGGCTGAACCAGCCCTCCCGGAATCAGATTTTCAGTTGTGCAGTGGCTCTTGAGAGAGCATGCATACTCCTCCGCTAGATTGCCAGGCCCTGGGGAAGAATAGCATACCATCACTGGCTTGAAGGAGCTCAGAGTCTAGTAGGGAAGACAGGCACAGAGAGAGAATTGCAACCAAAAGGCGTACACAGGGTGCCATGGAGTGACATAGAAGGGGCAGGAGCAATCCAAGAAAGCTTCCCAGTAGAGGGGTCCCCTGAAGCCTGCAGTAGCATGGTGACTTGCAGGAACATTCAAGCAAGTGCCTTTAACAAGAAGACACAGCCACAGTAGGAAGTGGGAGACAGAGAAAGAGAATGGTTTTTCATGACTTCACTTGGCTATTGAAGACTTTCTGACTTTCTGACAACTTCCACACCATTAATGAGGACACTCTTTGTTCCCAGGGACAGAAAACCAACTTGAATTAACTTATGCAAAAGGAGAGAGGTGCTTGTTTGTTTTTGTCTGATGTAACTGAGAAGGACAGACGTTGAACTGGAAAAACTAGAAGAATGGTTTCTCCATGAAGCCACTGGAAGCTTTCGGGATCAAATCTTCTCAAGAAAAGAAAGGGAGGGTTTTTTTTTGTTTTTTTTTTTTTGTTTTTTTCTTTCCTGGTTTCAGTTAGGGAAAAAATATATATATATAGTCAAGAACCCTGACAGGCTCAGCATAAGCTGTGTCATTGTGTTGAGGAGCATTTCCTCTGGAGTGTGTCCTGTTGTGGGGAGGAAAGGCCGGAGCTGGGAGAAAGGAGGAATGTCAGATAGCCACATAAAGGAGGGCAGTATAGACACGGACTCTGGCATGATTGTTGCGAGCTGGGAAACCATCTTGATTTGTGTCGCTGTCCTGCTCCTACTCCCGCCCACAGCCAGTGTCTCTCTCCTCCTTTCTGACAGTGTAGTCTGTGTCTAAAGGCTGTAAATCCTGGCTGTAATTTTGAACATGGACTTTGAGATTAGGCTTGACCATAGTTACTAATCTGGAATGCTAGGAGAATAATAACTTAGAGGTACACAAAACAATGTCAGCAGTCCACGTACATTTTAATACCTTGGGTCCTCACAAAAAGCCTACTGCAAAGTCCCAGGAACCTTACTGAAACACAACCCTAATGCGCATGGAAAGCTGCCTTTGTGGCCCACAATGAGTTAAGAGAAGACAACTAGAACTGGAGGTGAAGAATTGGGGGCGGTGGCGGGGAGGCAGGCAGGGACAAGGAAGAGAAGAGGAAACCACTATGGAAATGGAAACACCAGATCCCTATGAATAACTCTCTGCACCCCTCAGTAAGGTCCCACGAGCATACCTGTCTACTCTCCCTTTAAGACAGGACACTCAGTGATGCAGGCCGTGTTTGCAATTACAGAAGAATCTGTAGGTTCTGAGAAATCTCTTTGACCAAGGAAGTGATCATTGCCATCATTGCTGGCTCTGACAGTACCCCCACCTACACAGCAGGTAATCAGAGTCAGAGATGCCCTTTCTGGAGGGCAACACAAGGACACCCTGGCCTGCACTTGAGTTTAGACTGGGTTTGGGGAGTCAGATGGGCATATGTGGATATTTTTAAGCTACAAGACTCCCCATCACCGAGAGAGCCAAACACCTGAGCCTTTCTTCCAGTTTTCTGAAGGCACACGTCAGCATGCAGGTTTCAGTGAGGAGTATGTTCCCTTGGCCCTCAGCCCAGGCCCCTCTACGGCTGTGCCAGAGGTGGGGATGCGTGGGAGGACACAGCTCATTGTGGCGAACCTCAGCTCCCCGGCATGTCTGGCTCTGGCAACCACCAAAGGTTAAAATAATTTTAATAAAGTCTTAATGAACAGCTCAAAGCCTCAGAGTTATTCCTAGGTCAATGGAGTTTAAGGCAAAATTCTGGGATCTGTCCATCTTGGTACAGCCATTTACCGTCATGGTTCATGTCAACCACTCACCCATGAAACATTTCCAGAGCACTAAAATTAATATTAATAGTAAGTACAATCTTGCTCCCCATATGCCAAGAACTTTGCTGAGCACTCTGCCGACATCATCTTATTTAGTCCTCAAAGCAGTGCTGTGAGGATGTCATCATCCTGTTTTACAGAGGAGCAAACTAACCTTCCCCCATTGACCTACAGGGTAAAATGGCAGGGTGTGGACTTAAATCCAAGTCGCTCCAACTCCAAGCTTGTGTGTCTGGCCCCTTGTTAATTGTGAGGACTCCAAGATAAATTATATTTCTATCCTCAGATTGCTCACAGACTAATAGGATAGATCAATAAATAAATAATAAGAGTACAGTAGCATATGAACAATGTCCTAAGACGAACTTGGAGAGGCTGTGAACATATCGAGGAAGGGCAGTTACCCCAGTCTGGGGAATCAGAGGAGTTTTCCTGGTCAGGGGGTGATTCTTGGTAGGGTTTTAAGAAGAGTAAGTTGTTCCCACAAAAAAGAATGGACTGACCAAAGCATAAGGCATCAAGAATTTGGTGTAGTTAGGGAACTTCCAAGTAGTGTAGTGAATTTACATTAAGCAACAGGAAGCCACTGGAAGAGTTTATTGGGAGAGAGCTCAAAGCTCTCATTTGGAAGCTCGCTCTGGCAGCACTGTGGGCCATGGGTTGACAGTGAGCAAAGGGCTGAGGGTCCCATTAGGAGCCAGGGAGCAGTACACAGTCCATCTGGGCATCTGTGAGCACACGGCCTGCGTGAGAAATGATGCTTGTGGGCCAGTGTTTTGGTCAGAAGCTACCTGTTTTCCATCTGCTCGTTTGCACCTTTGAGGGTCTGACTGGTCAGTAGGTAGATCCCTTCGAAGTTATTCAGGCATGGAAGCTGAAAAAAAAGTAATAATAATAACCTATGGTGTGGTTTTTTTGTTGTTGCAGCTGATTGAAACCATATTTGACAGAGTGTAAGGAGGGAAAATACCCCTTTATTTGAAGGCAGTGTGTCAGAAGGGAGGTGAGAGATTGGGTGCCCTTGTCTATACCCGTGTCCGGTGCCGATCCAGAATCCGGCCTGCTGCAATTCTCCATGGTGCTGGAAAGATAAGGACATATCCTTGGGAATCATGGGACGTCTCTCCCCAAAGCCATCCCTACCTCTGGTGGGACAGTTAAGCTCCCTGCATCTTCCCATGAGCTGAGCCCTGGGCTTTCCCCCACAATTCCATGACTGCAGTGGTGCCACATGCTACTTTGCCTCTGTTAGGGGAACAAGTAAAGCAAATCATTGTGATTGGTTTATAAGGATAGAAAGGTTAAAGGAACCATACATATATTTAGTACCTAGTTGGACAAAGACTTGAGGCAAACGACATAGCAGTGCACAGCTCTGGGAGCTGTTGGAGGAGGTAGTACAGATGACTGGAGACACGGAACTCAAAGATATATGGAGAGACGTGAGCAGGCACTCCCCGTCTGCAGGGGGGACTTCATGTACATTGATTCTCTTAGTCCTTGTAGTGTGCTTGTGAGTGAGTATTATATGGTATTATTTGTGCCTTTTGTGGGGGCCGAAACTGACATGCACGGGCATTAAATTATTAGTCCCCCAAGTAAGGTAGCTATTAAATGACACAGGTGAGTTTAGAACTCAGGTCTTTCAGACTCCCCGCATCTTATTCTTGAACTTACCACATCATAAACAGGGAATCTGTATTTTTGAGGTTGGCTAATGAGTTATAGATCAACTGCCAAGTCAGATTTCAGAACTTTAACATTCATTCTACTTAGGAAACCAGGATTGAGTCCTTGCTCTGTGTTCAGCGAAATAAAATAGAAATGTCATTGAGGAATCATGGCAAGAGGGGAGTAAAAAAAAATCATCCTTCTCAAAGGCTCTTTATTGCCGAACAATGAAAAACAGCCTGGAAATCACCAGTCTCATCGTCTGGAAGAGGAAGTGTGATTCAGGGGGGGAGAATATCATATTGGCCTGAGCTGATGTCGAATCACTTCCCATTTTCAGGCTGGGTGATCTTGATCATGCTATGTATCTGTTTTTCCTCTCTCTCAGCTCAGTGATTTCATCTGTAAATGGAGATCATGTTTCCGGCCTCATGATTTGGCAACTAGAATTAAATGAGATAGTTTTGTAAAGAAGAAATGCTTGGTACAGGGCCTGGCATATAGCAGCTAGTCAGTAAATTCCTGGTGTCTTTCAATTGTCCCTGACAGGAGTAGGTGATGTGATGATTGTATTGTCACAATGACTGTTATCCCTATATCCAGGGCTACTCTTGTTGCTGCTTCAGAAGTCTTTTGCTTGTAGTAAAGAAATTTCCTGATTACCTCTAATGGAAGCTGAATGGCTAGCTCTTTCTTTGATTCTCCCCTCCCCCACACTCATTTGGCTTTTTTCCATGGAAACAGAAGGAGACCGTCGGAGAAGAAATACACACACACAACACACACAAACGTGCATGTGCATGCGCACACACACACACACACACACACACACTTGACAGGCAAAATGGTAGAATGCATCTGCCAGAAATCTACAACTTTACTCCAGGGGCAAACATGTGACTTTACTTTCCCCTACCAGGGTGGACTTGTGCTGTCACAGCAAAAATTGATCTTCTGTTTGTGGAATATTATCCACAGTTCCCTCTCCTCTGTACTGGGAAAAATTCAAGTCCAAATCCTTGCTCACAGATTCTGCCAGAGGTTTCCTGCTTCCTGCTTTTATATCCGCTGATTTCGTTTCTCCACAAGTATTTACTGAGCACTTACTATGTATCAGGCATGGGGTTAGCCACGAAGAATGTCACTGAGAAGACGCAGGCACAACCTCTGCCTTCATGAGCCTTATAGTCTGGTGTGGGGAGGAGAAGATTAACATGGGTCCAGTACTCATATGGAAATAGGACTATAGGGGGCATCTGGGGGGCTCAGTCAGTTAAGCGTCTGCCTTTGGCTCAGGTCGTGATCCCAGAGTCCTGGGATCGAGCCCTGCGTTGTGTTCCCTGCTGCTCAACGGGAAACCTGCTTCTCCCTCTCCTCCTCATTCATGGTTTCTCTCACTATATCTGTCACTATCTCTCTGTCTCTCTCTCTCACATATAAATAAATACTATCTTTAAAAAAGAAAAAAAGAAAGAAAATGGGACTAGAGCTGGGGATGAGAAAGACACGTAGGTCTTGAGTCAGTAATGGGAGAGAGGAAAATGTCTCAACCACAGGAAAATCCTCTGCTCTTTGCCCCATTGTAAAAAATGCTATATGGCCGAGAAGATAAAAGATTGACAAACTAAGGAGAGGGGCTCTGGACTAGAAGGGACTTCAGGCTTTGATGTTGGCCTTGGGGCCCAAGCCCTATGTTGTTATCTATGGCTGAACTCAGTCTTTCTGAACCTCAGGTTTCTGATCTGGTCAATGGGAAGAATCCTGCTTTCTCTGTCAGCATAACTTCCACCCCTCTGCTCCATGGTTAATTCTCTTACACCTATAAGGTTTCCTTGTTTTGTTTTGTTTTTTTAAGATTTATTTATTTATTTGAGAGAGAGAGAATTGGGGGAAGGGCAGAAGGAGAGAGAGAGAGAATCCCAAGCAGACTCCCTGCTGAGAGCAGAGCCCAATGCGGGGCTCCACCTCACAACCCTGAGATCATGACCTGAGGTAAAACCAAGAGTGAGACGCTCAATGGACTGAGCCACCTAGGTGGGCCCTGTAAGGTGTAAGTTTAAATACTTCTTTTTCGGGAAAGTTTGCTTTGACCCTCCCAGACTCGGCTGGACCACTTTAACCTCAAAAGCACCATGACCTTTTTCCTTCCCCATTTACCTCAAATACAGTTTTATGTAGAGAACAGTTTAGTGTCCGTGGTACTCAACTTTATGTTGGGGACCTTGAGGACCAGGGACTGGGCCTGCTTTAGTTATCATTTGTACTCCCAGGTTTGGGTATACGGTTGGGCCTCAATAAATTTAAGTTTGGAATGAAGTAGAATAAAGCCCCTAACCCATGTCTGGCATAGAACAGGCCTTTGGTAAATGGAGCTTATAGTTATATATTCTTTGATGTCAGTGGTAGAGAATAATTTTCCATAATGAAAATCACTGTTAATAATAACTAAGTGTAACCCCAAATTAGGTTTATAAGGATGGTTCCCATATTCCCTTGCCATTTCCAACTTTTCTGCCACTGTCACCTTCTCAGAAGCAAATACTACCTGAACTTGTACCATTTTTACTGTGCTGTCCCCTCTTTCACTGGCCTTGCACCGCTGAATGGACCCTGAGACCCCTGAATGCAGAGGGTGCCCTGTTTGTTCCCATGCCCCGAGCACCTGACTCAGTAGCCTTGTGGGATGGAGTCTGAGTTACCCAAACTCACTGTCAGAAGCTGTTATAACCCTGGCCCGGGCTAGCACTTACACTTTCCAAGATACTCATACCCACCCTTTTACCTCACCTTCATACTGTACACATTGTGTTGGTAAAAGAACTGAGCTTCATCAATGAAGGCAGAGTGACTGTACACAAATCCCACTGCCATTGATTTAAATCAGGGATCTCAAATGAGATGGCTTTGGAAGTCCGGCAGGTAACTGAGAGGAACACGGTGTCCTGGGAGGGACTGGGGGACACACATTGGAAGAAATGCATTTCCCACTAATTGCTGGCAAGGCAACATTGCCAGATGCTCCATTTAAAAAAAAAAAAACAGCAAGGAGAAACCTGGATTTTTCTATGAATCTCACCACTATTCAGTGTTGGCGTTCAACCCAGATTCTTTTAAAACACATTGTAGTCCAAACAAAACAGAGCCACGGGTCAGATTCAGCCTGTGGACCACCAATTTACAAGCCATGATTTCAACTTTAGAATCTTCAAAACTGTTTACACTGCCCTTCCGAACGGGGAGAATCTCAGAACCTTGGATCTTGAGAGTGGCTTCTAGGTACAGTTTACTGACGAGCAGAATGAGAATGGAATGTCGTGGGCATTTTAATGTCCTGACTTGGCAAAATTAAAAACATGCCACACTCCACTCTTACTTTTCTTAAATTGTGTTAGTGCATGAAATCTGGAAGTCTGGAAATGAGTGGTTTAGCACAACCCCTACACTTTATGGGGAAAAAAAGGGGGAGGGGGGCAAAAATCCCATGGCCATTAACCTTATGAGCCCAAACGTCAAGGTCAGGAGTGTTGGTCTTCTGTGTGAGACATTTCTAAACATGTTCGAGGCGGTCTCTGCTGCCTGCCTCTGACAGAAAAACTGTCACCTCCTTAGGGGCAGGAATCCTTTGCTGCTTGCCCAGTGTTTTCACACAGTAGGTGTTTTCTCAGTGCCCCTAGCACACATTTCTTCCCGTCTATGAAGCCCTGCTTCCGTGATCAAAATTTTACTGAAAAACTCACATCGTCCACACAGATTCTCAAATCCTCCGGTCAGTTAAAATTGTTTCTCTACCCTGAGCTCCTACAAAGTATTTTTGCCTCTTTATTATAAGCGCAGCCTTGTGCTAGAGGTACCGTTGATCTGTCTGTTCCCACAGAAAGATGGTGAGCCAGTGGAGGACAGCAGTCACATCGTACTCCGTTCTTACATCCCTCCCACTTCAACAAGATCAGAGCCCTGTCCGGGGAAGGGACTTAAAATATCTACTGACGTACGTTCCTTGCAGTGGCCTGGCGTAGTGCAGGCACACAGTGGGTGCTTAATAAGGTCTTTTGGGGACATCTGGGTGGCACAGTCGTTAAGCATCTGACTCTTGGTTTTGGCTCAGGTCATGATCTCAGGGTCCTAAGATTGAGCTGGGCATCTAGCTCCCTGCTCAGCATGGAGTCTGCTTGAGATTCTCACCCTCTCCCTCTGTGCCTCCTGCTCCTGCTCTCTCTCTTTCTCCCTCTCTCTCTCTCTTTCAATCTTAAATAAATAAGAAGTAAATCTTTAAACATATAGATAAGGCCTTTTTTTTTTTTAAGATTTTATTTATTTTTTTGACAGAGAGAGATCACAAGTAGGCAGAGAGAGAGGAGGAAGCAGGCTCCCTGCTGAGCAGAGAACCTGATGTGGGGCTCGATCCCAGGACCCTGGGATCATGACCTGAGCCGAAAGCAGAGGTCTTAACCCACTGAGCCACCCAGGCGCCCCTAGATAAGGCCTTTTGATTGCTCTTCTCTTTTAGAAGCTACCACAGTGCTCGGAACATGATAGATACTCAGTATAATTTTTTCAATGTACGAATGGGAAAAGACCCATCAGGCTAAACACAGATGTCTTTTGTGAGAAACTTCAGGGAGTTCCCAGAGACTTCGAATTCAGTGCAAATACCCTCATTGTCAGGTTTGAAGGGGGAGTTTGCTACTGCTAGGCAGTCTCTTGAGAGTTGCTGGAGACGAGCCTGGGACTTGGATGAGGCAATGAAGAGGTCTGAGGTAGAAACTGAAGAAAGCATCCATTCAGGGGGCTGTGCAAGCCCCAGTGGGGTCCCTGTGGTAACAGAGTGAGGCCTCACTTGCCTTGAACTCCCTACTCCCAGCCTCAGTCCGAGGTAAATCACTGGCCTCGGTGTCAGTCAGCAAAGATGATCAAAACAAAGGACTGCAGACGGCATAGCTTGAGCAATATTCTCACGATTCTGGAGGCTTGAAGTCCAAGTCCAAGACCACGGTGTCTGCAAGTTTCGTTTCTCCTGAGGCCTCTCTCCTTGTTTGTAGGTGGTTGTCTCCTTGCCACGTCTGGACACAGTTGTATGTCAGTGTGTTTTCTGTGTTCTAACCTTTTTGTATAAGGACGCCAGTCATATAGGATCTGGGTTACCATGTCACCTCCCTCTAAAGACTGTCACATTCTGAGATCCTAGGGGTGAGGACTTCAACCCATGGACTGGCATAGGGCACAGCTCAGCCCATTACAGCCCTCCAGGTGCCACAGTTAACAACTTGTTTGATTCTTGGAGATATTCTACCTTGGGAAAGCGGCAATTATAATAAAACCACTCACACTGTCCATAAAACAAAACAAAACAAAAACATACCAGTGTGTGGATTTTCATGCAACTAAACAGTTCTTACTCCTGCAAGAGATAGCAAAATCCTTTCTTGCTCTCATCCATCCTGTACTACAGCAGCACCCTTTCTAACATCCATCCCCTACCTACAGCATCAGGCAAAGAAAATTTACTATGGACTAGACATCTTTGGTGATGATATATGATTTGTTTGTGTGTATAAGATGAACAGAGAGGGAAAGAAAAGAAAAGACCCACAATCATTTATGTTGCCCATAAAGTATGGCTACAGACAGGACCTAGGTTTAAGTGCTCATAAATTCTTATAAAAATGATTTAAATTATTACAACTCCAGAAATAACTTTAACTGCAGGATGACCAAATGTTTAATTCACTGGTCAAGGTTGTCTGTGGATCCTGGCAGGTTGAAAGAGACAGAACGATTTACTTGGATCACTTTTAACTTGGACAATAATAACTATGCTAAAAAATATGTTTTTAAGTGGAAGGAGAGAACAGGGGACACTTTGAAGTTAAAGATTAATAGCTCTGTGTCATTCAGAATATTCCAGAAATGTGCTGGTGTGCCTCTTAGGACATGTATTACTCCCTTGCACTGTTGGAATATTTCTTGGACTCTCCAATGGGCCTGCTGCATTTTTGGCAGGAAGGATGGATTGGGCGAGCAGTAAAGGCAGTGTTAAGTAAGAAGAATGGCCAAAGAAGGGAGGTATTAGTTGCATAAAGAACATGGCAGCATAATGAAGCTGGGGGCGGGGGACGCTACCAAAGAGCTCACCTGCAGAGTTAAGCCTGTCGGGAGAGCATCACTGAGACAGGCCTTCCATCCGACCAAACCATACAGGCTCCCTACCTCACAACATTGCTTGCCTATTTTCTCAGTCTTTGAATTGTTGTGCTACATTCTGAAAGATTTTGTAAAATGTATTTTCTGTTTTACCATGTCTTTCTTCAGTTGTGTCTAGACATCTGTTTAAAACTTGCTATTGGCTTTATACATTCAGATTATGTTTAATTCTCAGACTCTAAGTTCTCCTTTGAAAAATTCTTTTGCTTTTATAATACCAAATATAAAACACTGTGATCAAATGCTAGGATGTGTAATTACACACACACACACACACACACACACACACACACACATTCCCATGTACTCTCTGGGATTCATAATTATGTATGTGTGTGTATATACTTAAATTCAGACTGTTTTATTACCTTGTGTACTTGGGGTTCTATCTCCTTGTTTGATGTCTTTTATAGTGAGTGTTTTCTGCACAGTATTTTTAATACCTCACTCTCTGTGGAGATTTGTGCTTGTGTCCAAGGGGAAATTTTGAATGATTATTCTCAGGGCAGTGGAATCAAACGTAGTTTTGCTTTACATTTTCAACAACAATCTAAAGGAGGGCAATTCATAATGCTTCTCAGGTTTCTGAGATGGAAATTGGATAGGACTGGACTAGTGTTGGGTCCCCGATGATCCCCTTGGTCAAGTTCAACAAAATATGAATCAGCAAGAATACTTCACTCTAGCTGGGAAAAGCTGCCTGCCATTTACTAGCTTCTCAATTGCTCTTCTTCCTTTGGAGCTTAGCACATGTTTCCCTGGACAGCCTTTCACCTTCCACTGGGTCGCTGCTGCTCAGCCATCAGGTCTATCCATTGCCAATGCCATTTGCATTGGATAGTCTTCTCTCATTCTCCCCCAGACTGGACTGGATATCTTTCATTACACCCTGCTGCAGGGGGTCCTTTTCCTTCCGCTGTCATAGTTGTTCATTGCTCTCACTGATCCTTTCTGTCTCTCCTATTATTCAGTAATTTCACGAGTAAGTAAAATTCTGAAGGCTAAGGATTATGTTTTGAAATGATGATTTAATCAGAGCCACAGCACTGAGCACTCAATATATACCAGAAAGCTAAAGCAATATTTTCATATGTATTTTATTATGCACAACAAACTTGCAAAGTTAGGCATTTTTATCTGCACATCAAAGATGATTCAAAGGAGGCTCAGAAAGGTTAAGAAATGTTCTTAATATGAGTCAGCTGATTAAGTGGCAGAGACAGGATCCGAATCATGGTCTGCCCTTAAGACTTGTATTCTTAATAATGTCCTGTATTCTTAGGGTGCCTGCGTGATTCAGTTGGTTAAGCATCTGACTCTTGGTTTTAGCTCAGGTCATGATCTCAAGGTCATCGGATCAAGCCTGGCATGGAGCCCTGCATCAGGCTCTGCACCTAGCACAAAGTCTGCTAGAGATTTTCTCTCTCCCCCTCCACCCCTGCCCATGCTCATGCGTGGGTTCTCACGTGTGTGCGCTCTCTCTCTCTCTCTCTCTCAAATAAATAAATAACATCTTCAAAAAAATAATGTCCTATATTCTTTCTTCCATATCTGTATCCCCAGTACCTCTGGAGTAGGTGTGAAATGCACATTTTGGGAGTAAATCCATGTGAATTCCCGGGTCCTGAAATAACAAAACTTTCCAAAGGGGAAAGAATGCAGGGGAAATACAATGCTCTGGTTCTATATTCCTGCATGTGAATCTACCCCCTACCAAGGCTTAACAAATAACTCTTCTATTACTTCTCATCATTTTGTGGGTCAAAAAATTTGCAGGGCTCAGCTGGGAAGTCCTTCCCCATGTGGCATCACTTAGGGTCACTTGATGGTGTTCAAGGGATGGCTGGTCTACTCTGCAGGACAAGCTGGTGGGAGTTCTGAAGGCTGGGCTCTGCTAGGTTCCTCTCCCTCTCTTTGTAAAAGACTTGAGAGTCTTTCCTGTCTGATCTCTCCTGCAGAGTAGTTAAACTTCTTACATGGCAGCTCAGAGATCCAGGAGACCAAGGCATCATCTGACAGTCATCTGCAAGGCTAGTCTTGGCATTAGTATAGCTTTACTTTCACTGTATCCCATTGGTCAAAGCACCCACAGACCAGTCCAGATTCCAGGGGAGGGAAATCACGTGATGCCTGGGTGGGAGAAATGTCATAGAATGTGTGGCCGTCTTTATTTAACTGCACATAATGAATTCAATGGCAAAAGTGAGTGGTATTGGACCGTTTAAAAAAAAAGCTTTGAATTAGTGGTACATGGTGCTTATCTCTGAACTAAATCAGGTCACTTATCCTTCTTTACAAAACCCCAACCTTTTCTTCTGTTGTCTTCAACACAGACCGTAGTATGTTTTACTTGAGATTACTTACCTAGAGTCTGGTTCCTGTTCTAGACTGTTAGCTGCATGAGGACAGGGAGCCTTTCTGTTCTGTATATCTTTCTGTTCTGTACACCCAGCATTCAGCACAGGGACATACATGCAGTGGGCACTCAAGAAATATTTGTTGAATGGATGGCTGGGTGGGTAGATGGGAAGAATTTATAGATGGTTCTTCTACCCACTGGACTAAGTGACTAGACCTCAGTTTCCCCTCTCTCAAAAATTACCTTTGAGGTTTCTTATAGACCCAGCATTTTGCAATTCACCAGCTTAGGGATATAAGATGACTGTAAGGAAAGCATACACCAATGGCAGGATAATGCTGCCAAGAAAACTAATGGGATCAGGCTCTTATGAATGAGAATGCCAAGTTCAGGACAGAGTCCACTGTTCAGTGTTCTGGCTCTAACTGGAAACCACCTCTGCTTCCGACCTCAGCACTTTCAGAAAGCTATTAACAAATTGGAAACTACCTGGGGGTCACTGTACGGTAGGTTACATGTCATAGAGAGGTTGAAGAAACTGAGAATAGTTTGCTAAAGAGGGGGAAAAAAAACAACTTAAGGCTCATCATAAATGTATTTAAATGTTCAAGTTGCAACCTCCAGGCAAAGAAGCGGACTTGTTCTCTGTGAACCCCAGAGGACTATGACTGGTTGACAAGAGTTATATGAAAGGAAAGTTCTCCAGCAGAAATTTCTAACCAGGGAGCTGCCTGATAAATGCTATAATGTTTGGAGAAAGTTGTGAGTTCTCTAACACCAGAAATATTCAAGGAAAGACTTTCCATGTCTAAATATGGATGTAGAAAAAAAAAATCAAAGCACAACTAATAATGGACCAGATGACCTATATCGGCAAAGTACAACGCTGAATGGTATTTGTGGATTTGGAATCAGAGAACCAGAATTGTAATTGCAGCTCTAGCATTTTGATGTGATGTCAGGCACATGACTTTACCTCTCCAAGAAGAGGCTTGTGAAAATTAGCAGAATAATCCATATGGTACCTACCCCATCAAGTGGGGCATCGTAGACAGCTGTGGAATAAGTGGAAATACCCTTTTGTTACTTCTATAGTATTATTACATGAAGGGAAGAACACAGAGAATATTTCCTTGACATCTGTCTTAACCCAAACTCTACAGATAGAAGATAAATAGATCGATATCTCTCTCTCTCTCTCTCCTTATGTATGTGTATATATATATATATATATATATATATATATATATATATGTACCTATATCTATATATATATAAATATGTAGACATATATAGGTATCTCTATATATATCTAAGATAGATAGCTATCTCTCTATATTTCCATATGTACCTAAACTTCTTATCCTTTCATGATCCTATTATGTAATTTGTTCTTAAGATTCCCCTTTTACAGATGAGGAAACTGGGACTTAGAGAGTAGAAACAAGTCACCCAAAGTCACACACTTATTAAGTGGGTAAACAGAGTTTTAAATCC
Organism: Mustela nigripes; assembly: GCF_022355385.1. Taxonomy (NCBI): domain Eukaryota; kingdom Metazoa; phylum Chordata; class Mammalia; order Carnivora; family Mustelidae; genus Mustela; species Mustela nigripes. The sequence goes on along the minus strand of NC_081565.1, from coordinate 17,710,551 downwards.
AGACATTCTCACCTCAATGTCCAATCTCTTTGCAAATAGCTGAAATAACCTTCTGTAACTATGTTCCTTTATTCTAATGATGCCATTTTTGTTAAGTGTTAAACAAGCATTTGTCTTGTTTTCTCCACTCGGCCAAGACCCTGGGGGCCAGGAACTGTATTTGTGTGCTGTATATACTCTGTTATTTCTAGGTCGGTTCATGGTACTTAAGAGAGCTCAGAATTTCTCATACACTGTTATTCTGCTGCAGATTTATTTCTGGAGAAAATGATTTCTTATAGTATTTATTTGGGGTTGTTGGATCTGAGACATCGAAAGTATAGAGTTCACATCCATAAATACTTTTTTCTTTGGGTCATCCTCAGCCCATCAACCCAACTCGAGTATCAAAACTGACCTCCCTCCAAGTTCATCTGTTTGTGCTTCCAATTCAAAGCATGGATAATTCAAGCTAATATGAGGAACACAAGCTTGTCTCTTGAGAACTGTGTGACTTTGAGCAAGTGACTTAAGAGTGCTCAGTCTCAGTTATCTCATTTGTAAAGTATGCATGATAAGCCCTCTCTTACAACATTTTTTGAAGATTAAAGGAGATAATATAGCACAGGAAAAATGCTGTGTTCAGCAAAATGCCTCATTTTTCTTCTGCAAACAAAAGTAGTCTTCCAGCTCTGTTGAAATGTAAGTAAAGGCATTGATGCTTAAATCTAAACAGAAGGATAGATCATTTGTGATGAAGGTCCTTTCCAGCTTGGGATCTCAGAACCTTCTACTCACTAATTTTTCCCTAGTTAACAGCTGGATATAAAAAGATTCAGTGGTAGACTCTGAGTTTCTAGAGACTAGAAACTCTAGAGGAGGTTTGAGATGAAGGATGCCATTCTGTAGGTGAAAAGTCACACTCAGCTGTGATAATAACAGTATATATAGCATATACAATAATTATTTGGGGATTGCTTATTACAGCAACTAGACTTACTTGCCCCGACTTATACAACTAATAAATGCACCTGACACATGATAAGCACACTGTAATTGTTATGTCCTTATCTTCCTTTTCATTTAACACCACAATATGCCAGAGTAAGGACATTTTCAAATAGGAATATCATTATAATTTGTAAGGCTTCTCCCCTGTATGCAAAAATATATATTTATTTGAGTTTTACAACTCTCTAGAGCTGGCAAGGAAATACTACCTTAATTCTTCAGTTAAAAAAAAATCCAGAAAAATTAGGAGCAAAAGAAAACTAGTCTTGTACGAGCATTGTCTGTGGACTTGATAGCTAAGGAAGTGTTTTGTCCAAAGTTCCTCATACCTGGTAACACAGGTGGTCAATACTACTAAAACATTTCAGATGAAGACACTGATGGTCAGAGCAGACCCCCAGTTTGTGAACCTGGTAAGTGGTCAAGTTGGAAATTTAACTTGAGCCAGCGTGTCTCCATAATCTGTGCCCTTCTGAACACTTGCACATTTTAGCTTCTCAAAGGTCACACAACCAGACTCCCACTAAGAGCACAGAAGAACAGAAAATTGTTGACACCTAACCCCCATGTTGCCTTCCTCTGCAGACACATGATCTGCTCTGTTGTAAGTGGTTTGCCACCTATTCAAAAGAGCGACATCTTTTCTGTGTCTCTTTTCAATGAAAATACTGTAGCAGTGGTTGAGTGAATCAATCGATTTCAAATATTTAGAGTTAACCATGACTGTCCCTTAATGAAATCAAATAAACCAGAAGAAATCTGCTTTTTACAGCCCCCAAAATAAATGTATTTTTCACAAGGGAAAATATGGGTGTCATTTGCCATTGAGTAACATGGCAACAGATGGAACTCAGTGTGAGGCACAGAAATCCATGGGTGTTTCCTGGTGGAGATGCTGTTTGCCAGAAGAAAGCTGAATTGTGAGGCTGTTTTATAGCAATAAAAAATTGTTTTAAAAGTGATTCAAACATAATTAATCTTCCCCAAAATATTCTTCCTTCCTTGGTGTTTTTGTTCTCACCAGTGTTTGAGGAATCTCTCCCTAGGTTTGAGTCATCAAACACCTATTTTGATTTTTTTTTTAATGTTTTATGTTTAGATACAGACATGTCATTACCCACTGACAGCTTAGTCATCCCTTTTTGGGGTCACATTAGTGCCTCCACCCATCCCCAAGTCTAGCTTTTCAGCCTCAGTTATCCTATACCCACCTTCAAATCCAGCTCCCCCAACTGCCAGCCAGTCCCCATAGATGGCTTAAACCCTCTCATCTCCATATCTTTGTGTTCCCCCCATTCTGGTTTTCTCCCCTCCATCTCCCCCTTCAAAAATCCTTCCATCTTCCCACATCCAGTCTCCTTTCTGCAAAAGCTTTTATTTTTGTGCTTGTTTTTCAAGTAAGCCTTTACCTATGATATTGCTGTAGAAGCTCATTTACTTTAATCCTTCCCATTGCATTAGTTTTGGACATGAGAAAAAGAAAAAGACACTTCTGAGATTTTCTGAAAGTCAGAAGGCAAGAAAGCAGGAAACCAACATCCTTGGAGTACTTATTCTGGGCCAGCACAATGCCATGCACTTTACAGACCTTACGTATTGGCTGCTCATGATGATCCTGTGAAGTAGACGGGAATGTTTCTATTGAAAAATTAAGAAACAAAGCTCAAAGAGCTTAAGGAGTTTCCCCAAAATTACCCAGCCGTGAAATAAATAAGAGTGTGGGAATTGAACTGAGTTCTCTTTGTCTCTAAATCCCTTATATCTCCCAGGACACTGTTATATTCAGCTTCCTTCACTGAGTAAACCAGGAACATAAATACTGTTAGGGTAGGATTGTTAAGAAAAGGAGAATCATACATGCATAACTCTCTAAATTTTATTATGAACCCCAGTGTCTATGCTTCGTTTCATAGAGATTTGGATTCTAAATAGTGTCTGTGTGGCATATCTCTGCAGCTTGACAAGGCAAGCATCCATTTGTACCAAAAAAACCTGGAAAAGTTGGTGAATTCAGTGTCTCACAGAAAAACTGGCCAACTGCTTCTGTTACTTTGAAGTTTGTGTTTCATTAAACCCTAAGTAAATTCTTAACACTCAAACCCAAGAAGAAGAAAAAAGGAGGAATGGGAGAAAAAGCAGAGAGAGAAGAAAAACTGTACACTATTACTAATTTTCCTACAGCCAACAGGAACCTGAAGTATGTATCATCGAATAGAAAACAGACACTATGTAAGAAAGCATTGCCCAGTCAAAATGATAGAGACCCTGGAGCATAAGACTATTTTTTTTTTTCTTCTGAAGCAGAGGTTTGCATTTCTATCTAGGAAAAAAAAATGTTACCAGTTACTACCTAGCAAGGTATTGCCTTTGCTGCTCCTGGCACTTATTAAATAAAAAATCAATTTATTTTTAAAAAAATTTTTAAAGGATTTTATTTATTTATTTGAGGGAGGGGAGAGAGAGAGAGAGAGAGAGAGAGAGAGTGTGTGTGTGTGTGTGTGTGTGTGTGTGTTTGTGTGTGTGCAGAGAGGGAGAGGGAGAAACATAGTCCCCATGCAGCAGAGAGCCTGATGCAAGGCTCGACTCCAGGACCCTGAGACAATGACCTGAGCCAAAGGCAGATGCTTAACTAACTGAGCCACCCAGGTGCCCTCAAACAATCAACTTCTTACCAGGGCCGTTGTTCAGGTAACTCTTGCACTGGCAAAGAATTAGTTTAGATGGTCTATCATTCTGTCAAACTCTGATAGAGATATATGACACAGGGATATCAACTCTTATGCAAAATCTATATGCCAGGTATGGTGCTATATGTTAAACATGAATTAACTAATCTCTCTCTCTCTCTCTCTCTCACACACACACACACACACACACATGCACACACACACACACACTAAGAAGCAGATATCTATCATGACCCTCATTTTAGACATGGAGGAAACTGAGGCTCAAAAAGTTTGGACACTTGTCCAAAGTGACAGAACTCATGAACAGAGGATTGAAATTTGGTGTTTGTGGTGAAAATTTCTAGGCTATACTGCTTAACATCCTCCAAAATACATAACAATCTTCTAGGCTATACTGCTATACAATTTCTGAACTATGCTGCTCAAGTTAACATTTCCATAAATGGTAAATGCATATATATAACAAAAATTACATATAAAATAAAACTATGTTAAAAATGTAAATGTATATAACAATATATATTGGCCCAAGGCCACCCAGCCACTAGATAACTAGATGATGGAGACAGAGGTTTGACCCAAGCAGTCTGATTGAAGAGACCTAACCTATATTCACTCCACTGTGAAGCTCTAAATAGAACAGCCTCTGGACCCCATTTTCCTTGTGAAATCAGGGAAGCATAACTCCGAAACGGAGAACAGAGATGACTAAGTAACGAAAAGAATACCTGGGAGTTAAGTGACCTCAGTTCTTATTCTGGTTCAGAAACTAGATTTCTGCATAACTGGGGCAAGCCATTTTCTCTTGATTCTCACTCTTCTTCAGTGATTTTCAAACTGCAAAGAGAGTATTAGGGGCTCCTGAGCTTTAGGGTCCCTGGAGGGGTAGGAGTGGAATCCATTAGATAATGCCATGAGAGAGATGAAGAGGGACTAATTAGCACTTGGTGAGGTCCCCCCCCCCGAAGGCTTAATATCACGTGCTTCATGTATATCTCATTTAATCTTTTCATCAACCCAATGAAGAGGGTGTCAGCTTCCCATTTTACAGATTAGATAAGCAAGGCTTATGGAACCTGAATAAGAGTGTATCTGCGTCTTACTGACTTGAAAGTCATTTGACCCATGCCACTGCTGTGGAAGAGGATTCCTTCTTTCTGAGGAGTCAGAGGTAGAACTCTTCTGAACTATGAGAAACGGGCCTCCTGACACTGCATCCGTCATCTTAACAGTGCAATTCCTGGGTCCCACCACAGTCCTGCTGATTTGGGGCATCCTGCGTTGTGTCCCAGTGATCTGAATCTTAATGAGTTTTTTGGGTAGTACTTACCAGTACTGATCTTGTAAAACAACTTTGTGAGAGAACGGTTGAGTGGAGAACTGGTAGACTCATGTTGTGAATACAAAAGCAACCAGACTGATAGGGCTAAAGGAGGAAGGTAGGATGTGTGTGTGTGTGTGTGTGTGAGAGAGAGAGAGAGAGAGATGCACATATGTGTGTGTGTGTATAAGTATGAAGGTGGCTTGCGCATGTGTGTGAGTGTGGTGTTAAAAGATGCTGGGGAGAGGAGAGAAAAAGAAGCCCTTTGTCTCAAGGATTTCTTTTGAGGAGTGACTTTACTGTCAGGCCCTCCAGGGGACTTCCCGAACCATTCTATTCAAAGGTCATCTGCCATCACTCCCCATCCCTTTGTCCTGCTTTATTTTTCTTTCTAGCTCTCACCTCATCTTTCTTTACTTGTGTGAAGTCTTGGTGCATTTACTTCTTGTCTCTCTCCCTGTAGAATGTGAGCTGCATGAGGACAGGGATTCTGTTACGCCCGTGGCCCTACATCATGCCTAAGCAGAGCCCGTATGTTGTAGATTCTCAATAAGGGCTTGTTAAGTGAGTGAATAGTAAGACAAGCTTCCAAAGAGGTGTAATTCTGTGAGTTTTGAAAATCATTTGGAGTGGCCGTCAGAGAAAGATTAGGAAAATTTCCTGCCAGATCAGTGGGAGGAAGATGACGAGTAGGGGGTTCTGGAAGAAGTAGCCCAGTGAAAGAAAGCATTGAAGTCTCTCCACCGGGGAATCTTAACAAGTTGATTCTTCTCTCTGAAAATGAATTTTACCGTGAGAAACATGTTTACCCCCAGGGGTGATTTGGGGGGCGGGGGAGGTTAAAGGTAAAAATGCCATAAAGGATCTAGTTCAGTGATAGACATGAAGGAGATACTTAGTACAAGTTCTTTTTTAAAAAAAATTTTTATGAACATATAATGAATTATTAGCCCCAGGGGTACAGGTCTGTGAATCACCAGGTTTACACTTCACAGCACTCACCGTAGCACATACCTTCCCCAATGTCCGTAACCCAACCACCCTCTCCCTACCTCCCCCCCCGCCCCCCGGCAGCCCTCAGTACAAGTTCATTTTTGAGGAGACAGTATAATGAAATAATCAGTAGAGTATGGCTCTGGAATCATGCTGCTGACATATTTGTTCTGGCTTCCCTGCTTCTTTACTGTGGAACCTTTGGAAAGTGACTCAACCTCTCTGAGCCTTTGCCCTTTTATCTGTGAAATTTAATTAAAATGGTACCTACCTTACAGGTAATTGGGAAGAGTAAATGGCTCTGGCCAGGGAAGGTTTCCTTGACAGGTTAATAATATCCACTGAACCTCAAATGGTGAATTAGACTGAACCAGGTGAGGGGCTATAATATATTACCCTAGGCAGAGATCACATTGGGAAAAGTATGGTTAGGAGAGTGAGGAGAAGCTGTTTGCCTAACCAGAAATAGTTCAGTGCAGTTAAAGCATTGGATTTAAAGGAAACACTGGTAGGATGTGAGGCTAAAATGGTGAGAATGGGCACAAATCTGAAGGACCTTTCTAGTGAGTCCAGCCAGGGAGGGAGCCTGCTCTATTATTGTAAGATCGGTGGAGTGCTCGTTGAGGTTTTGATGAGGAGAGTGATAGATTTCATTTTGGAGGACCACTCTGTGAGCAATGTGGAGTTACTAAAAAGACTAAAGGCTAAAGAACAGTTAGGGAGCGGCCATAGTGATCCAGGTGAGTGATGGACCATGGTGGCTAGAAAGAAGGTAGATACACTAGGGAGAAAGAAAGATGTGGATAGAGCCAGAAAGCATTTAGGAAATGGAATCGTAATCAAGATAGGTTGAGGACCACCTCTGTAGAGCTTACAGGGTCTTCCCAGAGAATTAACAGCTCAAATTTTATCAACAAGACTTAAATGTTGGCAATAATTTGACTTGTTCAGGAGGAAAGATAAAAGAGCTCAAAAAATTCTTAGCGTCTTTTTCATGCTTGCTGAGGCTATAAAGTGCACTTTATGCAATATTCACTGCAACAGTATGTGGTAAAATATTCTTCATTTTACAGATAAGTTTGAAACTCAGGTAAATTAAATATAAATTTGCAAGATATGAATGGGGGAGCTGAAATTCATCCCTAACTTTCTTGGGCTCCAAAGCTTGTATTTTTGTGTTAGTGTCATATTTCAAAACACATTATAAACACCTTCAAGTTTCTAAGGTGCCAGTCATTTAACAAACATTATTAGCATCTGCTCTGTGCCAGTCTTTGTGCTTCATGTGGGTGTAGATAGTGATGAACTAGATAAATCCCATGACTTCAGAGAGCTTTTGAATGTGTACACATACAAAAAATAGGTGACTTAATATCTAAGAAGAATCGTGGTGAACAAAAGGAACAGATTGAGTTATAGGAAAGTCATGAATCGGTGATCTGCCATATTGAATATGAAATGCCATTCTCTGTGAGGATCTCTAGGATGTAGGAGTTATACACTTAGAAGTAAGCTGCATATCTGTGGCATTAGAGACCTTAAAAATAGATGGGTTTGCCAAGGGTAGGGTCTAGAGTAGTAAATTTCAACTTGCTCCGAAGTGTTTGTTGAGCTTTTTCAAGATAAGGATAGATTAGGTAGTGTTTTCCAGAGTTTGTTCACCATAGAATCCTCTTAACAGACAAACTCTCAGAACTAGTGTTCCAGACCACACACTCTGAGAAATTACAATCAAGTCTAACAAAGACTCCATTAATCAAAACAACTAGATTTTGCTGCAGTAACGACTAACCTGCTTCTCTCAGTGGTTTACAATAACAAAGGTTTTTTGGTTTTTTTTTTTTTGATTGCTTATCCCTCATCAGTTGTCAAGGGGAACTTACTAAATGTTGTCACTCAGGAAGCCAGATTGATGGTACAGTCACCATCTTTAATGTTGTTGGTCTCTGCATGAGATGGAGGGAAAGAGCAAGAAAAGGGAGCTCTGGTGGGTTCCAAGTCCATCTAGTAAACGTCCTGGCATGGTAGAGATACCTATTATTTATCTTTATAACTCAGTGGCTAGGACTATTCACCTTTTCCACTTGAGCACAAGAGAGATTGGAAGTATGATCTTACCGTGTGCCCAGAAGGCTCATCCTATCATGTGATCAGAATTATTTAGTGAGCACAAGTTACATCTGTCCTAAGAAGACAATCTTAAGGAATTTCTCTACTTACAAAGCAAGAGAAAGAGTCTTGAACAAAAGGTAATGAAAGAGGTGATGAAGTATTTCAGAGTATTCTTTAAGACACAGGTTTCCGATCATTGAAATATCTTTTCAGACTTCTTTTTCAGAATCTTTTCAGACTTCTTTTTCAAATTTCTTTCTCTTTGAAGGTGGGATGAGGATTACTGGAAATTTTGTGCTGGCCTAAGTTTCGCTATGATATTCTAACTTTTCACCGTTACCCCTCTTTCCAAACTAAGGTCAGTTTATCTATTTATTTATTTATTTTGGATGGACTATTGATTCACCATGTCTGGGGCCATCAACCTGTGTCACTCTTTCTTCCTGAAATCCTTCCTGTCTCCTGACATGTTTCTGGTTGGTGATCAACTTTTCCTTTCTTTCATGGCTTAAGGAGGTTAGACAAGAATCATCCCATTTGACCTTTGTGGTTTCACTCCTGGTGTTCTCTTGCTCAGACTTTGGTGCCTACCTTTAAGGAGCCCCACCCCTGGGTGGGGAGTGAACTTTCCTCCTGTCTCGCCTACTGTCAATTCTTCTCTCAAAGGCAGCCACCCTGATCAACCCATAAGCCAACTTCCTCATCTTAAGGTAATACGACCAAATGAGATGTATACAGACAGGATTTGGAGTCTAGCAGACTTTGTCAAATCCTGTTTTTACCAATTCTAGCCATGTTGCCTTGCGTGAGTTACTTCTTACCTCACTCAATCTGCCTTTCCTCATCTCTAAAGGAAGTGACGCAAAACCTCACAGACCAGTTGTGACAGTTACAGGAGAAGATGGTAGGTAGTACATGAGTGTGGCTTCTTGTATCATTTGCATACGTTACCACCCAAAAACTTAATGACTCAAAACATAAACAACATGTCATGGCTCACAAGTCTTTAGATCTCTACGAAGTTCTGATGTGGCCCGGCTTAGATAATCTCAGGTGTGCTCACTTTTGGGCTAATAGCCTACTGGTGGGTCAGCTGGGGCTGGCTAGTCTAGAACAGCTTCGCTGATGGTTTGGCAGTTTGCTAACTGTGGGCTTGGGCAAAAAGGTGACTTGACTGAGTGTCTTTCAGCATCCAACTAGCTAGGGTGCATTTGCCTTCATGGAAGCCGACAAGGATCCAAGGGAGAAACTCTTAAGTGTTCAAGGCCTCTTGGACCTAAGATCAAAACTGGCACAAGGTCTCTTTTGCCACATTCTATTGGCACAGTCCCCAGGCTGTCTTAAATGTATGGGTTGGGAAAATAGACTCCACCTCTTGATGGGGGAAACTCCCAAGGAGCATCACAAAAGCTGTTGGGAGAGGAAGTTTTGGTACCTCAGAACCATTTTTGCAATCAGTCTAACACAGTTCCACTTTCTTTCTTCTGCTCTCAAGTCTTTCCTAACCTGCTTTAGTTCTGGTCCCACCTATTGCAAACTTCTTAAAGGCAGGGTGTTATACATCTCTACAGTCCCCATTTTCTGCGCACTGAATGAACACAACTATCATCACAGCATTCATTAAATTCTTAATTTATTCCAGACTGTTTTAATCGTTTTTCAATACATCATGTTGTCCTAACAACTATTCTCTTTATAATTGCAACTCTTAACTGTCTTCCCATTCTCATGCACTTAGTAGGTGCCCAGTAAAGAACCCATTAAATGTACGTATTTTTCTTCTGCCCCTGGCTATTTTGCGGGATTAACACCTGCTTTGTGGTTCCAGGAGATGGATCCAGAGTGAGACAGTGAGTCAATCATTCCCAACTCTGACTTCTCCCAATACCCACTTCTGGGGCTCACCTGTCTCACCTCCAGTTCACCCCACAGACTTGTTATCCTGGGTTGAATTCAGCCTCCCATGAACTCCTGTAATACTTCTCAAGCCCCGCAGCGCCCGTATTACTCATCTTGCTCACCCACACACCTCCCACTCCCCTCTGTTCATGTCTTTGCCCACAGTCCTCCCAGGCCTTTGCTTATGGGAGTTTATTACAAGTTATTTTTCAGAGAGAGATACCATAAACCTTTATGCTTAGTCATGGAGAGCAATAGTAATAACAAGGTCTTTGTGGTGCTAAGTACTTGTCCTGACATCTCATTGAATTTCTGGAACCATCCTGATAGAAACGTGATACAGGTACAATAGTCCCCATTCACAGACATCACCACTAAGGCACAGAGAGGGTTAGCAGCTTGCTCAAGGTCACATAATACAGTGATGTTTAAGGTGGGAAGAAAACTAAGGATTTATGATTTATAGGCCAGCAATAGCTCTGTCCTCTTCACCAAACTGATCTATTTTAAGTTTCATACATTTCTCCAGCTTTCTGGTCTGTTGTCCAGCTATGCTAACTGAGTAGGATCAGGGAACATCTAATGGGCGTCAGCTGTATGCCAGGCACAATTCCAAAACAGAAGGCATGTGTCTGTCCATCTCAGGGAAAACACTGTTGTGTTGTATAGGAGAGTGCTTTTATTTAAGTCGTCCTGGTTTCTAGTCAAGTTTCTATCCCTTCCTTGTTTTGAGATCTTGAGTAAATTTTATATACAGTTTATTTTCAGTTTCTTCATCCCCTACAAGTGTTAACCTTCACAACACAGGTTTCTTAGGACAATTAAATGAGATGATGGAACTAGAGCTCTGACACATAGAAGCCACTTCACAGGGTTACTGTTATTGTTGTTGTTATTAACAAATATAAACACGGTAAGAATGAGTCATACTAGTCACAATTGCCCAACCCTCCCCTATTAGATCTTCATCACTTTTATGTCTCTATTACTCATTCCTTGTTTGTCAACCGGAGATCTAAACCCTTTTTGTTTTATGTACCTGGTTCTAGGATGACTCTCTTAGGTCACAGTGGACATTTGAAACATTTATGACCTATTTGGGCCCCTTAAGTCTCTTTTTTTCCCTTATGCAAAGGTACATATGAGCTAGAATGTAACCTTGGAAAGTAACTGGTATCCAAAAAAAAAAAAAAAAAAAAAAAATTCTAGGGAAATGAAACAAAGATCTTCATGTCTAGACTCGCATGGGACCCATTTCTGAATAGTAAACATAGGAGCATGGACTATGAAGTTAAGAAGACTTGGTTCAAAACTTTATGATATACAATTCTTTAAAGTCAATTTTACATGTCTTAGAGCTTTCTTATGTTCTGAGATGTATTAAAAGTCCACAAAAGTTAAAGACAAATCAGACAAATCAGAATATTCTTCCTTCCAGTGTTTCATCCACTGTAGTGTTCTAATAAGAAGTGAATCAACATCTTTGCTGGATTCATTTTGTGCTTCTCTGTTTACAAGCATGTTTGAATTTCTTTCCTTCGACTTAGCCATCTCAACACCCACACAAGTTAAAGTTGTAACTCCTTTGGAAAGCTGGAGGTGAAGACCTTGGACTCAGAGGGCCAAAGTGGCATGCCCAAGTTTGTGAAGTTAGTGATAGGAAAACTGTAAATCATACCTCAATAAAGAAGTTAAAAAACCAACCCAGGAAGGAACTCTGATGCACGTTCCCTGGCACTGGTGCTTTCACCCCAACCCAGCCACCTGTGTACCCCAGTGGCTGTGCTGGCATAAGAAAAGAGGGGACCAAAGCTTATCTGATCAAGGCATTTCCTTCCACACTCAGCTGTGCAGGAGCACTTGTAAAGCATGACTTTCCACTTGAGATTGGAGAATTGGAAAAGAACTGAATGGAACCATAGGAGACAGATCACTCTGTGAAGGAGCAAGGAAGGGACTGAATTATTCAGTGAAATTTAATGGGCTTTTCAGAATATGCCAGCAATCTGTTCCCATTCTCAAATCAGATGCCACCGAGCCAGCACGCTTCCTGTCTGTCTGACCCACTCGAGCAGTCTCATTGGGGGTACAAATAATGGTTCCTCCTAGAAGGTGGAGGGCTGTCCTGATAAAAGTTGTCTTTTGAGAAACTCATTGTAGATGCTCGGGGTTGATATGTGTGGATATTGGTGGGGCTAAGTGAGGTAGTAAGATTCTTGAGGATTCCCTCTCTTTGGACCAATTGTTATACACTAGAGCAGCAGAGATGTACTAGGTAGAAGTTCCTGGCCCCGTCACAGCTAGCTCACTCCTGTGATATAACTCTCCCAACAATCATTCTGTCAGCTTACCATCTGTAACATAAGGAGTTCAGACTCCTCCCAAGCATCCTTCGAATTATGAAATTTCATGGTTTTTGGTCACTTCGTAAAGAGCTTTCCTCAGGACTTACTTGGATGAGACAACCCCGTTGTATCACCCGCATCGGGCAGATTCATCTACTTGAGCCTCAGTTTCTTCATCTGGACAATGAGCACAAAAGATGGCACATCTTAGAGACTGTTGGAAAATGTTGAATCAGATCTTGCATGTGAAATTCTTTGTTGCTGACTTTAGCACCTAGCACTCAAATTTTAGCTGCCATTGTTATCATATCTAGTATTGTCTTTGTTCTGATTTTTCTTCCTGTCTCACTGACCCATGAACCTCCAAGGCCAGAGCAAGACGTAAAGTGAAATTGCATCCCTATGGATGTATTGGGCCGCCAAGAAAAATGAACACTTCACATCCTCAGGGCTATCAATTAGTAACATTTGCTATGGAAAATCAACTCCTGCAAAGAAAGAGAAGTATTCAGTTTCAAGCATGAGAAAAGAGAAGGAAACAAAGATTAGTCACAGCCCTAAAATGTTGAAATGCCATCGTGTTATTATCTCAGCGGCCAGGTATCTGGTGCTTCCACAGCTACTTAGCATAATGGAGAGTTGCTGACAAGCTTCTCAGCAGAGCTCTCACTTACAGGTGTAGAACCACAGTACTAGCCGGGACTCCATTGGAACAACATACTTTTCTCATGACTAAGTTGAAGGGCTTTTGCTCTCAGGGCACGCCAGCTGCTTAATATAGAAATGCCGGCTTTGGGCTGCTTATATGTCTGTGCTAGATTACCCAAGAAGATTCAAGCTCCCCTTCTCCAATCCTTGGGATTGGAGCGGAGTCAGCCCCCCATTTAGGTTGGTCTCTCCTCTTATTCTGTTGTACTTTATCACCACATGGGTTCAGTTTCTCACTTGTCTCATGTCCTTCTATTCAGATGGTGGAAATAGTGAACTGAGATTGTGTATCTCCTTTTTCCATTTGATTACAAACATAAAACATACTCTATAAGAAAATTTAAGTAATAGATACAGTCATGAAAATGTGAAATTACTTACCCAACTATATACCTCAGTCTCTACAAGCTCATACTCTGAAGATCGGAACTCTTAATGATATAGATGCTTTTGTCTGTAATTTATAATTTAACTAGATGGGGAAAAAAATTCATCCAATGGAATTCATTGTATGAAGGGCATTTGTTTGTGAATATGAATTTCAGTTAGAAAATGAGCTCCTAAGCAAGAAAACAAGAGCCCTAGTTATGGTAAGAAGGGTTTTGGAGGGAATAAACACAAGAGTTACATTGTTACTCTGGAGGTAGAGAAAGGGAGAGGAGAGGGCAGGATGAAGAGGCAGGAAGTGATGGGGAAGCCAGCAAGATGTCAGGAGGCCATAGCTGTTTTGATGCCACCCTAGATGCTTAAGAAAAACTCTACAAACCTTCAGCAGTGTCAACAAAATTAAGAAAAGACTTGGATGTGAGATAATTCTTAGAGAAACAGCAAAAAGGATTCAGTTTGGCATCACTTTCAAATGAGCTATAATGGAAGCAGCATAGAAACATGGATATGGAGTAGAACCTAAGGGGGAAAGTCCTGAAACCTGCAGATGTCACAGGAAGTCTTTTCAATATTAAGAGTAATTTGGGGCCAAGATTAAGTAAGGTTTCCAGTGTGAAGATCCTCAGCTACTGATAATCATATCTATCTGTAGGCTTTATTATTATGTGTGTGTGTGCGTGCGTGCACATGTATATATATAAACATGTATGCACTTCCATATAGGCATATGATATATTTACACAACCATAAAAATATATACGCTATTGTTTTTGCAACTTACTCTTTTTTACTCAGACATATGTTAGGACATCAACTCATTGTATTTCAAAAATATCTTGTGATTACCTGCAATGATCCAGGCACTATGCTACAGGCACTAGAATCAGCCATGAAGAGTCTTTTCATGTCAACTGACCTATCATTTCTTTTAATGACCACATCAAATTGCACAGTAGAAAGTTTTGTTTTGTTTTATTCTCTTTCATTTTGATAACAAGTCCTTCAGGGATAGACATTCAGGTCATTTATAGTCTTTGGACTATTACACAGAATGCTCCAGTGTACTGGTATATCTGTGCATATGTGCAAATACTTCTGGAGGTAATAGCTTCCTTGAAGAGTTTTGGAAGAGTTGGGGTGCATACATATGTTCAAATTAAATCTACTGCCAAATTCACCTCCAAAAGGCTAATGTCATGAACACTTTACTATATTAATTCTCAAATAACTGAAGACTATTTTAGAAGCAGAACCCTACCAGATCCTGTTGAGAATATTGACGATGATGTTAATAATGATGTTGGCAAGTATTAGGCTCAGTATCTTTCAAACCTTGCAGATATTACACATGAGGTAGGCCCAGGAATGAATGTAACTGGTCCAAAGATACATGGTTAGCAAATGGTAGAGCCAGGATTTGAACACTTTTCTGTCATGCTCCAAAGCCCACTCTACTACTTCATTATATGCAGGGTTTGCCAAAAACGGGTATTATGAGGTGTTCCACTAGGAAACACTGCACAATAAATCTAAGGATTCTATGACCAAATGACTTTGGGAAACACTTTATAAAATCTGTACATTTTTGGAGATTTACAATATTCATTAACTAAATAAGTCCTCCGGGAAGATATGTAACCAAGCTAAGGAAACATTTCTCAAAGTTATTTGACTTAGGAACCCTTACATTAAAACAGGCCTTTTCTGAGGAACACACTTTGAGAAGTGCCCTCGTTGTATGGTATATCTCTGTGATTTATTCCTAGAATTACAGGCATTTTTTTGAAGATTTTTAAGTATCACCTACACTAAAAGTTTGATACGGATAACCTCCCTCCTTCCATTGTTGCTAGAAGATGTGCAGAGATGGGAACTTACTACTTAGCGGGAAAGCTAATTCCATTTTAGGACAGCCCTGTTGTTAGAAAATTTTTTATATATATATTCAACCCTTATAGCCCTGTGAAACTTATTCAGTGACTCTAATTTCACCCATTTGCAGTTCCACAGAGTATGCTAAATCTCAAATTTCCCTTTAAATTTTTGAAGCCAGTAATTACATCTTAGTCCATCCATCATCATCTTATCCCATGTTTCATGGTCCAGATTTTCCTTTCACCTGGTCTTATCTCCTTACTCTCGAGATTGTTCTCTCTTTAATACACTGCTATGGGTCTGTATTGGGATCAAAGTGGGATACCCGGAACTAGACACTCCACTCCAGCCAGTTGACCAGCAAGAATGAGGACAGAACCTGTCTTTCCCTTGCTCCAAACATTCCATTTCTATCCACACACCCAAGGTTGGAACAATGTGATTTTGTAGTCATGGCATATTAGAACTCCAACTGCACTTAATAACAATTCAGTCTTCTAAACAGCTACTGATTTGGAAAGGGAGGGGGTTGTTGATGACTACAGCTTTTGAAGAAAGCAGACATACAAGTGATGATGAAGTTTTGTTCAGTGCAGCTCTGACTCCAAGGGAATATTTAACTTTGTGCTCCCCCTGCTTGACGTGCTCTCTCTCTACCCAGAGAAGTAGATAAGTTAAGGGATGTGGGCAGAGGGGAGCAATAAACAATATGAAGACTAAAGGATGAATTATAGCAGTTATTTGGCAAGTTTTGAAAGGAAGATAAAAATCTTTAAAGTATAGACCAGAGGAAAAGAATTAAAAATAATAGTAGGACGAAGGTATGACTATTAGGACAATGTTTTGCATATATCTTCTCTTGTTTGTTTTGTTCTGTTTTCTTTTGTTTTCATACATCTTTTCTCTTAAACTTTATAACATAAAGCAGACTATGACCCCTATCTTTAATAGGCAGAAACTAAGGATTTGAGAGGTTAAAAGACTTGTCCAGTTCTAATCAGCTAGTCGAGTATAGAGTCAAGATTTCTGCCCAGGTATATTTGATGCTAACGTTCTAGAATTCTTTCATGCTAAGACTTCTCCCTCGAAAGCCCGAGATGAAGCCTGGTGGTGTTGGGAAGGAGCAGCAAAGCCCAGTGAGCTCTGCTTCTGAGATGGGCCGGTGGGGAGTGCTGGGTGAGCAGCAGCATATGGGGACCCAAGACAGTCACAACTAACTGCCCAGTAAATTGGGCCCCCTTCAAGGCCTGCCAGAAAGAAAAAACAAAAACAAAAACAAACAAACAAACAAACAAAAAAAACACCAACTCTCTCTGTTCCCCAGTACAAATTAACTATGAAAACCAAAATTCTTATACGAGAACAGGTTGCAGACCTCCCGTTAGGCTACCATGAACTTCATTTCTACCTTTGAAATTTTTTTATGGCTGTTTGTGATTTCCTCTGATCCTGAGGATACCTCTGCCCTGATGGAGAAAGAGTGAAACAGGCTTAGCTGGTATCCTTTTCCTGTGTACAGACTGGGGTTGGCCAACTTAATTCGCTTATGATTTTGATACTATCAATACAACCAATAGATATTAGTTATTGAACACTCACTGTGTGCCATGCATGATGCTAAGTGTTCTATCCACAACATCTCTTCCAATTATCAAAACTCCTATTTGGAAGTATTTTGTTATTTTAAACAGTTTTAACACAACAATAACAATTTAAAAACCAAAGGGGTGGGAGGAAGCTTTTGGAGGTAAATTTCTGTAGCACCTTGACGGAAGTTAAGTATTATTATCTCCATTTCTATCCATAGGGAAACTACAAAGGCAACTTGCCCAGAATCCCAGAGTGACTAGGGAGTGGAGCCAACATTCAAATACAAGTCTGTCTGAAATCAAAGCCTAGTTAACCCAGTCCTTAAATTGAAGCCGCTCAGGCTTTGGAATGTGTTGTAATTTCCTAAGTCTTAAACACACATCTCAGTCCAGATTCTGATTTAGTGGGTCTGTAGTGGGCCATGCACTCTCCATTCCAGTAATCACCACCAGGTATGTCTGAGCACCATATTTGCAAAGAAAGTTTTTTGAGACTGCAAGTAGTGCCCTTTCTCAGAATGAATTCCTCCCCTCACCCCAAAATGTGAATACAGTGTCCTTGTCATCAGAAAATAGTGAAAAGCCGGCAGGGAGGGGGTAGACCCATGTCTGAAGAGAGGAGGAGTGAGTGAGGTTGGAATGATGAAAGAGGATGAAATGGTCCATCCTGAAAATCCCGATCCTCAGTGATTTCCAGAAGTTTGATTTACACCATGAGTTCTAAGCCTGGTGATCTTCCTTCGCTTTGTCTCCTGGCTTCCTGAGTTACTGGTTAGAACATTCCCTAGACCACAAACAACACAGCCTCAAGAAGGAAGGAAAGCAGTGACTGGGCAAGTGCTCGGTTTACAGATCGATTGCCTCTCCCCTCCTGCTCCTACCAGACCCTTGCGCCCGAGAGGAATGGACAGGACCATGCACAAAAGCGGCCAGAAAGCGAGCAGTTTCCAGAGGGATATGAAATGTATAACTTATGCATTGCCTGGAAATGCCATAAGAAATTAATATTTGTTACAGAAACAGTGGGGCTGCATTAATATTTTAATGGTGAATGAATATTTAATCCAAAACTCTGGATGGAAAGCGGACAAGACAACCATGGCAGGAACAGTTACAACCACCCGGTTAGAGATGTTAATGATTCATTGGCTCTGTCAGTAGTAATGTTGCCAAACAGTGTAGCCGTTATATAATTTCTTTGAAATATTGGTAATTGACTCCTCAGAATCAAAATCAGAACTGTTGTTTATTCTTTGAGAGGCAGCATGAGGCGTTGGACAGTGTGAGTCTGTGGAATCACTTGGGATACCAAGTCTACGGTTTATGGGCTGTTGCACTAGAAAGAAGTTCATTTACGTCTTCCAGCCTTATCTTCAAGATGAGACTAGCATTGACTTCATGGAGTTGTTGGCAGCATCCATTATTCACTCAACTGATGTTTCCTTTGTGGTTTCTCCTTATTTTTATAATGGGGGAAAAGGTGACTAAAACGTCTCTTAAATTAGTCCCGTAGCTATCTCTCAAAGGAAGACTGACATTTTTATTTTCCTCTTTGTTCTTGATAGTTGTACCTGTGATCATTTCACTTCAGTGGAGATTACTATGACTAGTTTGGAGAAAACTATTTATCTAATTAAAAATCCCGTTCTAGGGGTGCCTGGGTGGCTCAGTGGGTTAAGCTCCTGCCTTCGGCTCAGGTCGTGATCTCAGGGTCCTGGGATCGAGCCCCGCATCGGGCTCTCTGCTTAGCAGGGAGCCTGCTTCCCTCTCTCTCTCTCTGCCTCTCTGCCTACTTATGATCTCTCTCTGTCAAATAAATAAATAAATAAATAAAATCTTTGGGAAAAAAATCCCATTCTATCCCTGACCCTTAAAAGTTCTTGGGATGCTTGGGTGGCTCAGTCAAATGAAGCGTCTGCCTTCGGCTCAGGTCATGATCCCAGGGTCCTGGGCCGGAGGCCCATGTTGGGCTCCTTGCTCAATGGGGAGCCTGGTTTTCCCTTTGCCTGCCAAGCACCCTTCTTGTTCTCTCTCTCTCTCTCTCTTTCTCTGACAAATAAATAAATAAAAATTTAAAAAAATATGTTGATGATATGTTTAAATGCAGTGAGGTGTCTCCATATGGCCCCACTGTTAATGGTCCCATTTATAATATAATTGCAATAAATCAACAAGCTTCTCCTAGCAGGTAGTTCTTTTTCCTTAAGGGCTAGAATATAGTCTTGTAGTGCATGGTCCCTCTCATCCCTCCTCTGTGGTCCCACTATGCTTTGTTAGCTTCTTTATCCCACCTCTTAGAACTTCCTATATTTAAGCAGCTACACACACTGGCTTTAGAATCCAGTTAAGAGTAACTTAGATAATAGTCTCCGCTTGGCCTGTTACTAATAGCATAGTCTAGAGCAAAGCCATTAACCAACCTATAGGCCAGGGGCTCCTCATTTGCAAAACTGAGACAATAGCATTTATCTCACTGAATTACAAGGATCTGTGAAATATGTATAGAAACTGAAATATTTTTGACCACTCCCATTTTTTTAGATGAGGAAACTAATATCTGAAAATCGAGTTACTTACTCAAAGTCATTCTCTGAGGACTAAAACCATGTCTTCAAATGAAGTCTTCTCTTTTTTTATTAAGATTTTATTTATTTATTCTAGAGAGAGCACAGGGAGAAGGGGCGGAGGGAGAGAATGTCTCCAGCAGAATGCGCGCTGACTGAGGAGCCGGCGTGGGGCTTGATCTGAGGACCCTGAGATCATAACCTGAGCCAAGACCAAGAGTCAGAAGCTTAACCAATTATACTGCCCAGACGCCCCCAAGTGAAGTTTTCTTAAATCCAAACTGTGTGTAATAAACCTCTGTAATATGCTAAGACATATTTTTTAAAATTTTGTTTATTTATTTGACAGAGATCACAAGTAGGCAGAGAGGCAGGCAGAGTGAGGAGGAAGCAGGCTCCCCGCTGAGCAGAGACCCTGGTGTGGGCCTCAATCCCGGGACCTTGGGACCATGACCAGAGCCGAAGACAGAGGCTTTAACCCACTGAGGCTTTAACCCACTGAGCCACCCAGGCATTCACTAAGGACATTGCAAAAACAAAACCCCAGTGACTCTACAGAGGAGCTTCTGGAACTCTTAGCAATTTTGCAGGATACAGAAAAGAAAAATCTATTTCTGTATTCTAGCAATGAATAATTGCAAACCCCAATTCACAACACAATACTGAGGACCCCTGAGTGGCTCAGTTGGTTAGGTATCTGCCTTCAGATCAAGTCATGATGCCAAGGTCCTGCCCTGCTCTGCGAGGAGCCTGCTTCTCCCTCTCCCTCTGCTCTTTCCCCTGCTTGAGCTCCCTCACTTGTTCTCTCCCTCTCTCTGTCCAAATAAATAAAGTCTTCAAAAAATTTTTAAGATCTAAAAACACACTACTGAAAAACTTGATGTTTTACATGAGGTATAAATCTAACAAAATATTACAGGATCTCTATTAGAAGCTGAAAACTAAAAAACACTTGTAAAAATTTTTGAAGGAAATTTGAAGACTGTAGTAAGGAATGCCTTCAATAGAGAAACATGCTATGTCCATGTATTGGAAAACTTGACAAAGTAAAAATGTCAGTTCTTCCCAAACTGATCTATAGATTTAATGTAATTCCTATCCAAAGGAGAATTTTTTTAGATACGGACAAGCTATAACCGAAAATTTACATGAAAAAAACAAAAGAGGAATGCCTGGGTGGCTCAATGGGTTAAAGCCTCAGCCTTTGGCTTGGGTCATGGTCCCAGGGTCCTGGGATCAAGGCCCACATCGGGCTCTCTGCTCAGCAGGGAGCCTGCTTCCCTTTCTCTCTCTGCCTGCCTTTCTGCCTACTTGTGATCTCTGTCAAATAAATAATTTTTTTAAAGAAAAAAAAGAAAGACAAAAGACCTAAAATACCTAAAATCATCTTGAATAAAAGAAGTAAAACTGGAGAAATAACACTACTTGATTTTAAAACTAACTTAAGGATAGCTCTATTTTTAACTTCTTGAGGAACCCCCATACCGTTTTCCAGAGTGGTTGCATCCGTTTGTATTCCCACCAACAGTGTAGGAGGGTTCCCCTTTCTATGGAAAGAGCCAAGATGTCCATCGACAGATGAATGGATAAAGAACAGGTGGTCCATAGATACAATGGAGTATTACTCAGCCATCAGAAAGGACGAAAACCCACCATCTACACTGATGTGGATGGAACTGGAGGGGATTATGCTGAGTGAAATAGGTCAGTCAGAGAAAGACAATTATCATATGGTTTCACTCATATGTGGAATATAAGAAACAGGGCATAGGAATGTAGGGGAACGGAGGGAAAAACTGAATGGGAAGTCATCAGAGAGGGAGAAAAACCATGAAAGCCTCTTAACACTAGGAAACAAACTGAGGGTTGCTGGGGGGGAGGTGAGTGGGGGCAGGGATGGGGTGGCTGGGTGATGGGCACTAACTGATGTGATGAGCACTGGGTGTTATGTGCAACTGATGGAATCTTGATCACTACATCTGAAATTGATAATGTACTAGAAGTTGGCTAATTGAGTTTAAATATTAAAAAATAAATCTAACTTTATAGTTACCATAAGCTTTGCAGTATAGCACTAGTGGAGGGATAGGCACCTAGATCAATGGAACAGAATGAAGAAACTAGAAACAGAGCCACACAAATACGCTCAACTCATCTTAAACGAACATGCAAAAGCAATTCAATAGAGAAAAGATATATTTTTCAACAAATGGTTTGGGGACAATTTGGGCATCCATAGACAAAAATAAATCGCACTTCACATCTTACACACGAATCAACTCAAAATGGAGTATAGCCTCTAAAGATAATAATGCAGGCGACCACAAAACTCTTAAAAGAATACATTAAAGATCTTTGTGACGTAGAGCCAGTTCAAGGATTCTTAGGTGTGATTCCAAAAGCACAATCCATAAAAGAACAAACAAATGTTAAATTAGACTTCAGAATAGTTTAAACGGTTTACTCTGTTAAAGACACAGTTAAGAGAATAAAGAGGCAAGCCACAGACTAGTAGAAAAGATACGTAAATCACTTATTAGACAAAGAAATTGTACCCAGAATATATAAAAAATAGTCCAAATGGAACAGTGAGAAAACAAGCAGTCCTCTTAGAAAACGACTAAAGACTTGGATAGTCATGTCCCCAAATAGGATATCTCGAAGACAAATAATCACAGAAGAAGTTGTTCAACACTGTTTGCCGTGAGAGAAGTGCAAATTAAAAACACAATGAGATGCCTCTTCACACTTATGAAAATGGCTACAAAGTCTGGTACTACCAAGTGCTGATGAGGTTGCAAAGCAAGGGGACATCTCATTTATAGCCGATGAGAATCTAAAATGTTCAGTCATTCTGGAAAACAGCTTCGCAGTTTCTTACAAAGTTAAACATAAACTTACCTTGTGACCCAGGAGTGGCCCTCCTGGGTATTTGCCCCAGAGAGATGTCTCCTTATGACACAAAAGCCTGCATATGAATGGTCGCAGCACCTTTGCAATTTCAAACCGCTGGAAACAACCCAGAAGTCCTTCAACAGAATGGAGAAACAAGCTGTCAGACATTGACACAGTGGAAAAGTAGTCAGCAATGAGAAGGAACATACTCTTGATACAGCCAGCAACTTGGATGAATCTTGAAGACATTAGGCTGAATTTTTTTTAAAAGTATCCTAAGATACTGTACATTGTACGATTCCATTTCTATACCATTCTCAAAGTAACAAAATAATATTGATGGATGGCAAGTCAATGGTCGCTGGATCAGTGTGGGGGGAAGCATATGCCTACTAAGGGGTAGAATGGGTGTTGGAACAGTTCTGTATCTTGAGTGTGGTAATATATACATTTATATATATGTAAAATATATGTATACCACATATATGTATATAATATATACATATACATATGATAAAAATCTCATGAAACTATATGCTTCAAGAAGTACATATAAAACCTGATGAAATGTGAAGGTCAGTAGTTTGGGAGTGCTGGGCCAACGTCAAGTGCCTGGCCTTTTTTTTTTTTTTTTTTAATATACTATGGTTATGTAACGTGTAATCATTGAGAGAAACTGGGTGAATGGTATATCAGAACTCTCTGTACTACTTCTGGAATTCTGAAAATACAAGAATAAAGGCAAAATCAAGTATCTTTACTCATTGTCATTTTAAGTCCAGTTGATTTTTCTGACATCCCTGGCCCATGAGACCATGAGCTACTGTCCTTCTGAATGCCTCGGCAGTTTTCCCATCCTTTGCCAAATCGCTATAGAGAAGGCTTTTGTGCTTTTTAAAAATATTTTATTTATTTATTTGACAGACAGAGATCACAAGTAGGCAGAGAGGCAGGCAGAGAAAGAGAGAGGAGGAAGCAGGCTCCCCACTGAGCAGAAAGCCTGATGTAAGGCTCGATCCCAGGACCCTGGCATCATGATTCGAGCCGAAGGCAGAGGCTCTAACCCACTGAGCCACCCAGGCACCCCGAGAAGGTTTTAAACAACAACAAAAACATGTTACTTTAGATTAAAATTCACTAGTAGCTAAGCTAAGAGCAAGAACAGTGCCTTATACCAATGGTGGCTCCTCTTCTTTGGTAAATCTTCACTGAATGTTTATTCCACACCTAATGCTATACCTCTGTACACTCGTACAGAGGAGAGTGAAGGGAGGCAGGAGGTTATCGAGATGAAGAACCACGAAAGTGCAATAAGAAAGAGCACAAATTACTGTAATACAAAGCAGGCAGTCATTTTTGGCCAAGAGAAGAATATATTGCAAAGCAGGGATAGAGTAGTAGCAAAGCAACTTTTAATTCCTATGTTGGGGTTCTGTGTAATATTTCACTGGGAGAAGAAACAATGTGTCCACTGATAAGAAACAGGAACAAAGCGGGTGGGGCAAAACCTACTATGATGTCAATGAACTGTAACCAGACTTCCCTGAAGAATGCATGACATATCTGCGGGAGAGAGGGCTTGGTGGATAGCTGCAAGAGAGAGAAAAAGCCCACAGCCTGCACTCAGCATTAAGAGCTGCAGTTCTGTTCGAAAGTTTCTGCTTTGTCAAGGAGAGGAAGCAACCCTATGATTCCCTGCAAGGGGCTAAACAAAATTCCTTGCGTATCTAATTTCATTTACTCCCCACAAAAACCTTAGGTGGTGGGAATTGAATGAGCAATGGCAGAAGTAACCTCTCCTTGTCCCGAGCAACAGTCTGTTGACTACAGACGTGGAGGCCTCTATAGGTCCCCTACCAGCCGTGGATATCGATTCTTCGCCTAGATACTTCTGCTGCACCTGAGAATCCCCTCCCTCGTATTTTCCTACCTGAACTACTCACGCAGCTGCCGAAGTCCAAGTCAGGAGCCCCCGATCAGCCAGTTCCAGGTGTGGTCTTCCAGACCAGGATACCCAATGGGATACATATCCCCACCCTTACCCAGGCTTTATTACTTTCCTTCCGGACTGACGGTGAAGTCCCCAAATTGGGAACAAGTCCATATCCACGGCAGACCAAATGGCAGTTACTTATTGTAGGTACCATCATACCAGTTTGATAATAAAAGCATCAAGGCTCAGAGAAGTATGAATTAGCCTAAGAATGCATAACCGTTTTTTTAACCCTTATCGAGGTATGATTGACATGTAAGAAACTGTACATGTTGAATGTATACAACTCGATGAGTCTGGGACTTACATATGCATCAGGGAAACTCTCAGCACCCTCAGAGCCATAAACCATAACCATCACCTCCCAGAGTTTCCTCTTGCTTTTATTATTATGATGATGATTATTTGTGGTAAGGATGTTTAACATAACACCTGCCTTCTTAGAAATGTTAAATATCTATTACAGTATTGTTAGCTATAGGCCCTATGCTGACTAGTAAATCTCCAAAATTTATTTCTTATGTAACTAAATTTCCGTACTCTTTGACCATGACTTTTCCATTTCCCCCCACCTCCAGCCCCCGCTAGTCTCTGGCAAGCACCATCATACTCACCTCCAATGTGAGGCTGGCTATTTTAGATCCCACAAGTCAGGGAGAGCATGCAGATGTGTCTTCTTGTGTCTGACTTGTTTCACACAGCATAATGTCCTCCAGGTTCGTCTGGGCTGTCCCCATTGGCAGGATTTCAGTCTTTTTTAAGCCTGAATCATACTCTGCTTTGCAAGTATGTATATGTATACACACACACACATTTTCTTTATCCATTCATCAGCGTTAGACACTGGATTGTATCCACATTTGGTTATTGTGAATAATACTGTTGTGAATATGAATGTGCAGATATCTGTATCTGTTCGGGTCACTGCTTGTGGTTCTTGGGGATATATACCCAGCAGTAGAAGTACCGAATCATATAATAATTTGATTTTTCATATTTTAAGGAATTACCATACCATTTTCCCTAGTGACTGCCTCATTTTTACATTCCCACCAACAGTGCCCAAGGAGCCCAATTTCTCCACCTCCTCAACACTTGTTAGTTTCTGTTTTGTTTTGTTGTTGGCAGTAACCATCCCAACAAGCCTGAGGTGGGTTCCCTAGGAAGACTTTTAGCTCATGTTCAAAATGAACCAGAGTTCCACACCGGTAATTCGTTTTACTGGCTTCCTTCTCTTTCTTATCATGATCTCCTTTCCTCGGTTGTTTCCTCGGCTAACCTCCCAAATAAACTACTCACACCTCAAACTCGTGCCTCAGGGTCTGCTTCTGGGGAGCATGAACCAAGACAAATCCTTGAGATCATTCCTTATCCCCTATAGAATTTATTGACATCACCTACCTAGAAAAGTCACGCTAGATCAATCTGCTTCTCAGTCTTAGTTTTCCAGATTTATCTGTCCACACAAGCATCATGGGGACAGTAGTATCCTAAACACGAATCAGGTCTGTGAACAGAATCCACACTCCTAAAGAAATACAGGATTCATTGAGCCTATGCCATGGATATCTTTCTGTCTTTGGTATACTCAGAACTTTTAAAACTTGACAACCTCAGAGGTACGTGGGTGTCATGGATCTACAGAGTCCTTGTTTTAGAACCATGTTCCATGGATCCCCAGTGTTCTGGGGACTCTGCACATGTTTACTATGTACAATATAATAAATGGTTCTACACCAAATCTTAATATGTTTCAAATGGTCTAACTTGGTTTGCCAAGGTCCTTGTTTTTGGTACAGAACTCTGGTCACAATTTCTACAGTCATCTCTTTTAATTAAAAATTATGCAGACTCTCCAAGGCAAGTTTTTATTTATTTTTTTACTGTTGTTATAGACATCCACATATCTTTGTCTATCAAGACTTTATCAGTGCCATCATATCATAACGGCAGAGTTTTAAACATTTTTATATGAATCAAAACAGTGAAAATATTTAATCATTTCCAGGAAAAAAATACATTGCTGCCTTTTTTTCCTATTTATATGCTGGGGGTTCTAGTACAGTTTGATTAAGCATACACTAACTATCAGTTAAGGTTTCCATAGTCCTGCAAGTTTATAAACCATAGATCTGGGTCGAGCTCTCACCCAACTCCTAATTTCCCTCCACAGCATCTTGACATGTGTGCTTAAGCATGATGAGTTAAAGCTTCTATCTCCTGAGAAAGTCTGCTCTATTTCCGGGTCTTTCTAATTGCCATGAAGATTCATGGTTTTCCCTTATTTTTTTTTTTTAAAGATTTTATTTATTTATTTGACATAGAGAGAGAGAGATCACAAGTAGGGAGAGAGGGGGAAGCAGGCTCCCTGCTGAGCAGAGAGCCTGATGCGGGGCTCGATCCCAGGACCCTGAGATCATGACCTGAGCTGAAGGCAGAGGCTTAACCCTCTGAGCCACCTAGGGCTCCCATGGTTTTCCCTTATTGAGCTGAAATCTGCCTCTCTGAAATTTCTACCCTTCCATCTAACAGAAATGAGCTTCTAGACCTTGGTGGAGTTACCTAGTCTTCTCACACAAGCAGGCAAGACCTTTGCAAGCATCTGAACTCCTGAATCTTTTGGCACCCAGCAAGGACAGGGTCCCCCTTCTTCGCCATTGGCTGGCAACAAGCCTTCCTTCTCCAGCCCATCTGTAACATATAGGAAAGTGACGGCAAAGATATGGATTTCGCCAAACTTAATCAGAGCCTTAAGTGAATCAACAAGGGCAGGGGTGGGGGGGGGTGGGAGGTAGGGGTGCAGAGAAGAGGTGGGCAACTCTCCAGCCCCACAACATATGGCAATAGTTTCATTGAAAGCTCAAAACAGTATTTATTTCATGCAGTGACATTGCCTCAAGAAAGCACGCAGGCCAAATTTCTAATACATGAATCCTAAATCCAATTTTTCAGATCTCCTCCTCTTCCTCGGATTTTCCTCCCTCCCCCGCCCCCCCGCCCCCAACTCAGTGCTAGTCCCTCCTCCTTATTTTTTGAAGACTCCCGGCTGTCCTTGAAAGCTGGGGCAGTATGAATGGAATGTTTTGATTTACTACAGCCCCCAACCCAAATTCTACTTTCGCGAATCAATTAATTTCTGCACATTCTGACAACTGAGCGATAGGAGCAAGGGCTGAGGTGGGCGACGGTTGGGTGGTGATCGGTTAGGGTATAGTCGGGGGGGTGAGGCGAGTGGGAGATCAGAGCTCCCTGGAGGGGGTTGGCCAGGGGAAGATAAATTACCCTTGTGCTTGGTGTTGAGAGAAAAGGGCTGGGGGAGAGCTTGGGATCTGAGATGAGCACTGGGGGCAGGGGGATGGGCCGTCAATCAGAGGGCCTGAAAAAAAAGAAGAAAAAGGCAACTTCCTTCCAAGAAGAGAGGGAACTGGGGAATTCGAAGGCCTCCTGCGCCTACAGCCTTGGGTTGCCTGGGGCCATCATTATGCTCTGTTGCCTGCCTCTTTAGTCGTGCAGCTGTATCCATCGGAGGCGGGCAGTGTGGTATTTCTCTAGAACAAATATTTAAGAATTCTGGAGGGGAAAAAATGAGAAGAGGAGCCTTTCCTTTTCCATCTCCCTTTGTTTCTCTATTTTAATCTCTTTTTTATCGTTCCTCCTTCCTTCTTTATTCCCTTCCATTCCCTTCCACCGGCTCTCCCATCCTCCTGTCTCCCCCCCCCCCCCCCCCCCCCCCCCCCCCCC